>NC_079222.1:19127263-19417263 GCF_029633865.1 Lampris incognitus
TGTGTGTGTGTGTGTGTGTGTGTGTGTGTCCGTGTCACCTCCCTTTTGCATCACAATTTACAAGGGTGACAGCCTGTGAGAGAACAGGAAGCGGAGGAGACTGTGACGATGTGTGTGTGTGTGTGTGTGTGTGTGTGTGTGTGTGTGTGTGTGCGCACACGTTTGTATGTTTGTGAGTGTGCGCACGCGTATGTGTGCGTGCGTGCACGCGTTTATGTGTGCGCGTGTGTACATGTGCGCGCGCACGTGTGTGTGTGTGCGTGCGTGTGTGTGTGTGTGTGAGGACAAAAGGTGTTGGGGCATTCCAAGAGCTGGCTTGGAATATGTACACATATCTATTATTAATGTAGACTGCATCTGTCAGATCGTCACTGTTTCATACGTTGAACAGATATGCATGTTTGATAAGTTTAAGAAAAAAATCATAAATTTTTGTCAATGCATGTAAAACCTGACATGTTGTAGACACTGTGTGAGGGGTCTCAAAGGGGTTCATTACACTGCATACTCGGGCCATACAGACCTAAATCACAATTCCTGCTGGTTTATGTTGAATTTTTGTCCACACCCGATTCAAATACTTTTCCCATTCAAGTCATCGTACAGTTGTTTACAATATGTTTGGACCAAGCTAACCACTGGGTCAGATCCGATTCAGTCTTGACTGACATTAAGACTGCACCTCTCTTTTGCTGAATAAATTATAATCATCACAATATCCCAATTATATGCTTTTGAGAAAGTGTCTTTAAAATGGAAAGTCATGTGAGCCATTGAGAAGGACCATGATATTTCGCTGCTTCTGGCATAGACAATTCAATATATCCGCTATTGTTTCTTATAACACCAAAAGAGTTTGATTTCGTACAGACCAAAGGGAAGTGGGAAGAGAACCCCTTCTCTTACTGTTGAATGAACAGAAGACTTTTATATAAAAAGCATACGACATCAAAAGGGTATACTCATCAAAAGGAAGTGTAAATATTCTATTCTCTTTTCTTATAGCATAAAAATTGCCTCATGCAGCAAAAAGTGAACAATTTTCAACCATGAGGAGAATTCTTAATAAAACAACTTTCCCCAACTTTTGCAAAAAACTTTGGTTTTTACATGAAACTCATATTGCCTAGTGTGCATAACATGGTTTCAATATGGTATGGTGACAGAAAAAAACTCTAAACAGAGGTTATATGCAGATTTTTTCCATAATAATAATAATAACAACAATAATAATAATACATTTTATTTGTATTGCACTAAAAAAACGTAAAGACAACAAACCAAAAACATGTAGCACACAACCATACATTATAAGCAATTCTGAAGAGGTCAGTTTGAATTAGTGATATGAATATGGACAGATCAGTGCAGTCTCTGATGTGTTTGGAGAGAGAGGTCCAGAGGGAGGGGGCAGTTATGGAGAAGGTTCTGTCACCCCGGGTCTGGTGCATGGTCCTGTGTGGTGGAGACAGGAGGTTGATGTCAGAGGAGCGAAGGCTGTGGGAAGGAGTATGGTAGTAGAGCAGGTCGGTGAGGTGGTGGTGGTGGTGGTGGGGGGCTGGTTATGGAGGGCTCTTTGAGTGAAGAAAAGGACTTCGGGGCAGGGAGCCAGTAGAGGTTCTGGAGGACAGGAGTGATGTGGTCATAGGAGTGGGAACAGGTGAACAGGCGAGCAGTAGAGTTCTTGATGGAGTTTGTTTAGGACCTTGGATGATGAGCCATAGAGAATGCTGTTGTAGTAGTCAATTCTGGATGCGTTGAAGGCATGGATCAAAGTTTCAGCAGCAGAGAAGTAGAGTGATGGACGGAGACGAGCAATGTTTTTTGGGTGGGAAAAGGAAGTTCTGGTGATTTGATTGACATGGTGTTTAAAGGAGAGTTTGCTGTCAAAAATAATTCTGAGGTTGCGGATATGTGGGGAAGGAGACAGTGCAGTTATCGATGGTGAGGCAGAAGTTGTGAGGGGTTTTGGTAAAGGATTTGGGACAGATGATGATCATGTCAGATTTATCACAATTTACTTTGATGAAGTTGGCTTGCATCCACGATTTAATTTCAGTGAGGTAGTTGGTCAGACTGGAGTTGATTGTAGTGGTGATGGATTTAGTGGAGATGTAGAGATGGTCGTCACTGGTGAAGAAGTGGAAGTGGACACCATGATGACGTATGATGATGATCAAAGAAGGTTGAATCAGTTCATCTGGATGCAACGTTTATTGACAGATACGTTTCATCACTCAACTAGTGACCTCTTCAGTCTAAACTGACTGCAGGCATCCCCACTTCTCATAAACAATACAGTTGCATAATGACTGAAGCCAACGGCCAGTTTCATATGCATATAAGAGTGTGACCATTAACTAGAGTTTCAATGGCCATGTGTATTATTCACAGAGGATTGGGGAATAGTTGCAATCACAGCATTGTAAGATGGTGACAAATGTACTCTTAGCCCCCCCACCCCCCACCCCTTGGTTCAAGGATGGTTGTTCCCTCTTCACATGTCTCTTTGACTCCCCGTTCAAACCATTGTTCCCTCCTATCAAGGATGTGCACATCCTCATCCCTGAAAGAGTGGCCACTGGCCTGTAGATGGGTGTAGACTGCGGAGTCCTGGCCTGACGTGTTAACTCTCCTGTGTTGTGCCCTTCTTTTGGCCAGCATCTGTTTAGTTTCCGCAATGTACAAGTCACTGCAATCCTCCTGGCACTTAACAACATACACATCTTGCTCTGTTTGTGCCAGGGGACCCGATCCTTGGGGTGGACCAACTTCTGACACAGCGTGTTTTGGGGTTTGAGAGCATCTGAGACGCGGTGTTTGGAAAATACACGTGTCAGCTTTTCCGACACTACCGCCACATACAGAATCACCACTGGTTTAAGTTTAGGCAGCTGTTGTCCTTCCGCTCTCTTCGATTGGCTGGTGCACTGGCTTTGAAACCCCCTGGCTTTGACAAACGCCCACTTAGGATAACCACACTTGAGCATATTGAGCATGCATCAAGACATGACAATGATGTTACCAAGGGGGAGCATGTTCAGGTGAGAGCACCAAGCACCAAACCTGGGGTATGCCTTGGGACAGAGGAGCGGTGAAGGAGGTGCAGATGAACCGTTGGCCGTTTTTGAGATATGACTTTAGCCAGGGCAATAACGGTGATGTTGAAGAAGGATTCAAGGCGGGAGAAAAGAATGGTGTAGTTGATGGTGTCGAAAGCTGTAGGGAGGTTGAGGAGGATGAGAATGTTGAGGTAGCCAGAGTTTGAAGAGTGGAGGAGGTCACCGGTGACTTTAAGGAGGGCCATTTCTGTGCTGTGAGCAGAAACCAGATTGAAATGGTTGGAAGTTGGGAGGCGATAACACATTCCAGTATTTTTGACAGAAAGGAGAAATTGGAGAAGGGTCAGAAGTTGCTCATGATGTCAAGGTTGAGTCCAGGTTCTTTGAGGATGGGGGTGACAGCAGCCAGTTTATGTGTATGAGGGACTGAACCAGAGCTGGAGGAGTTAATGATTTCTGTGATGAGTGAGGAGATAGCTGGGAGATACTCCTTAACAAGATTGGATGGGATGGGATCCAGAAGACAAGTGTTCTTGTTGCTACTGTAAAGTTGAACTTTGACAGCGGCTGAATGTTAAAAAAAAGGGGGGGGCAGGAGAGGTGGTCAGGTTGCTGTAGATAGTGCCAATTTTAGTTTGGAAAAATTAAAGGGAAGAGTTGAACTCATTAACTGTGAAAGAACTGGAGGTGTTGTCACTTGGTTTAAGAAGTTTCTTTATTGTGGAAAAGACAGCCTTGGGTTTGGTGGAGCCAGAGTGTATGAGGTGTGATTAGTAGGTAAAAAGAGCTGAGGCAGAGATAGATTTTAGATTTCTGAAGGATATTATGCGTTTGACTTTTGGGATGGGGATAGGGATATCAATGTCCACAGTGATTGCCAGGTGGTTAGAGATATTGAGGTTGAGGCTGGAGAGTTGATGTATTGTGAGACCAGTGGAGCAGACCAAATCCAGGATGTAACCATGGCCGAGGAAGTTGGTATGTTGTGTGAAGTAGAAAATTGTAGGAGTTGCAGGAATTTTATGGCAGATTTACAGTCAATGTCATTAATGTGGATATTAAAATCACTCAGGAGGAGAACAAACGTTCAGATGGCACATAGCTGGGTCAGAAAATCAGAGAAGTCACAGAGAAAGGAGGGCTTTGGCTTGGGGGAATTAGATAATGGCAGTGACCAAGGGGATGGGACCAGAGAGTTTGAAGGCAATATGTTTGAAAGAATGAGCTGCAGGAATGGAAATGGTGATGTCCTTCCAGTAATATAAATGTAATCCATTGCTACTATTATTAACAGCAGCAACACCATCCCCCTGTCCCTCAAGATGAAGTTTATCAATGTATGTGAATACTGTGGGGGTGGTCTGGCTTAGTGAGAAGTAGTCCAGGAGTTTGAGGAGAGCCTGGAGAGGTGGAGGTATGCACTGGAGAGAAGAGGAATGAAAGTCAGTAGAGGCAAGACAGAATACATATGCGTGTCAGGAGTGATTTGCAACACAAGGGTACCAGCAAGAGTTAAAGGGAAGGTTTACAAGATGGTTGTGAGACCAGCTATGTTATATGGTTTGGAGACAGTGGCACTGACGAAAAGACAGGAGGCTGAGCTGGAGGTGGCAGAGTTGAAGATACCAAGATTTTCATTGGGAGTGACGAAGAAGGACAGGATAAGGGATGATTATATTAGAGGGATAGCTCAGGTCGACGGTTTGGAGACAAAGCAGGAGAGGCAAGACTGAGATGGTTTGGACATGTGCGGAGGAGAGATGCTGGGTAAATTGGGAGAAGGATGCCGAATATGGAGCTGCCAGGGAAGAGGAAAAGAGGAAGGCCAAAGAGGAGGTTTATGGATGTGGTGAGGGAGGACATGCAGGTGGCTGGCATGACAGAGGAAGATGCAGAAGACAGGAAGAGATGGAAATGGATAGTCCGTGGTGGTGACCCTTAACGGGAGCAGCCGAAAGTAGTAGTAGTAGTCCAGGAGTTTATGCCAGGTTTCAGTGAGGGGGAGGAAATCAAGGTTACTGTCAGTTATAAATTAATTTATAATGAATGCTTTTGTTACTGAGTGAACGAGTGTGGACCAAAACCAGTTTCAGATCATGTTGCTTTGTGATGTCTGTTGGAAATATGGGAAAGAATGGGAAGAGGTCGGACAGCAGTGTGATCATACCACAAGGGAGAGCCGATGTGAGCAAAGGATGCGACAGTCATTATTGTGGGCAAAGGGGAAGAAGAGGGCAAGAGGGGAGTGGGTGACTGATTGACAGCACTGCCAGGGACAGTCTTGGGACGGGATGAATGTTGTTGGCCTGAGGAAGTGGTCAATCCCAGTGGGACTGGGATTGACCAACCTGCCCGAACGCCGGGGAGGACAGTGCAGGGGGATCCGTGTAGGAGGACCCACGGTGGCAGCGGCAGCAGGAGATGGGTCAGCCCCCGCAGCAGGAGTAGTCCCAGCTGGAGCAGTGACCAGTTCCACGTGGGAAGGGGCAACATTGGCTATGGGAACAGCATCAGCCACGGGGGCATCAACAGGGTGAACTATGGCATCAGCCAGCAGCATGGTGGAATGACGTGAGAGGTTTATGGGTGGAGGCAAGGCAGCTCGGGGTCTCTCCGTCTTGCCACGTCTAACTATCATCTCCGGCCAGGTATCCTGTGAGCTGGGAATGGAGCAGAAGGAAGGCCAGCAGTGAGATGATGGGTCCTAGAGGACGGTATCGGCAACGGCTGAGTTCATAACTGAGATCGTTTTGGACTGTGAAGCTGTTGTGTCGATACAATCGGATAAAAGAGTCCTTTTTTTTTTTTTTTTTTTTAATAAATTTATTTCTGATTTTTCCCCTTTTTCTCCCAATTTAGTGGCCAATCGATCCCTATTTTAATTCAAACACCCACCCTCAAACTGCATGCGTTCGCCAACTGCATCTCTCCGGCCGCCAGTCTCGAAGGAGACGCCTCCCCACTTTTTGTGACAAGGCGACTCCAAGCCGAACCACTGTTTTTCCGACACACACAGAGACGCATTCACGTGACGAACACAAGCCGACTCCGCCCCCCTCCCGAAGACAGCGTTGCCAATGATTGCTGCTTCATGGAGTCCGGCCATAGTCGGATCTGACGAGACCGGGGCGCGAACCCCAGTCCCCAGTGGGCAACTGCATCGACGGTCCTTTTTTTTCAAAGTTCATCTGAGAGACCTAGACAGGGTTATTGTTTGCATAAAGTCAAAAGGGATACACAGCATATTGAGCATCCCTGACATACAGGATTATATTTAACATATTCATTGAAGAATTATGATGGGGAGACCAAACAGCTATTGTTTTTCTGCTGAGTGCAGGTAATGAAAATGACTGTCCAGCATTTGTGTTTGCATGCATATGCCCCAGTGTTATGGAGGGTGACCCACCCGTATAATATTAGGGTGAGGTTGCACTCCGTGGTTAATTGTGTGTGTGCAATAAAGGGAACTCCTTCTCCATATCTCTCACCATTGCCAACCAGCAAACATGACGTCAAGAGAAACTGGCAACCGAGTCTTTATATTTAGGGTGTGTGTTTGTGTGCGTGTGTGTGCACATACTCGTCCTGGCTGTGCCTAAAGTAGCCCCTGTTGTACACTCATGGTACCAAGATCCAATTATATAGAGCCAGTGCTTTGCCTGAATATTAATCTGGGGGCCCAAACTTAATTTGTCTGGCGATGGGGGACACAAGCCCATCTGGCTTTGTACATGTGTGTGTGTGTGTGTGTGTGTGTGTGTGTGTGTGTGTGTGTGTGTGTGTGTGTGTGTGTGTGTGTGCGTGGTGGCCTATCTATTGTCAGGCACACAGGGACCTGTCACCCTGGTCTGAGGAAGACAGATCAGTTTGTTAGTGCCAGACAATCACTAGTTGGTCCCTGGACACACACACACACACACAGACACACACACACACAGACACACACACACACAGACACACACACACACACACACTCACACACACACACACACACACACACACGCTCCCCAGAGACAGAATAAAAAAGAAAAGGTGGGAACAACTGGGAAAACGAGAGAAAAAAAGTGCAGGAGATCAGTAAATGCAAAATTTGAAATGCGCAGTCGTCACAACCCGCTTTTAAAATGCAGAAATAGAGCATATGCAGTCCCCGCGGACACCAGGATTGTTATTATTGTTTTCATTTGGGGGTTCTAGCTGGGAATTAGTATATGAACGCATCACATGGCCTATGTAAATGTGACGGCTGATGCAAAATGACACCGGCGTCTGTCTACACGTAGCATTGAAGCTTGGACTACTCCCACACTGCTAGAAGAACCTGGAACATTTTCACATTGTCCATCTATCCATATAATTCAGCTATTTCTATTCTAACCAAACACCGAAGATAGCCTCTTCTTCTTTTTCACCTTATTCTCATCCACATTATAGCTAGCCTTTTTTTTTTTAGAAAAAAAAAAAATTTCAGCAGATTTTCATCATAAGCTGCAGCAAACCATTGTGGTTTCTGCAGCTTATGAAGTGCGTGGAGGCTGAGCCTCCACGCAGTGCCTCATCTTTGTCATGCCTCAGAAAGTCTCTTGGGGAGGGGGGGGGGGCGGAGCGCCGGAGCACCGGCCCAACCTCTCCCCGACCTTGCAGAGTGACTGTGACCTTCCTCTGACGTGTAGGTTAGCCTTTATGCTGGCGCTGAGGTCAAAGGCAGGAACTGAGAGGGAAGGGGGCTGGGCTGGATAGGGAGAGAGAGAGAGAGACAGGGGGAGGGTGTTACAAGAAGGGAGGACGATGAAATGGGAAGAAGCGAGATAGTGGGTAAAGCTAGATGGAAAGAGGATGAAAAGTTGAGAAAGTGGCAAGGGGGGGGGTTGGCCGTGTGTGTGTGTGTGTGTGTGTGTGTGTGTGTGTGTGTGTTCTGGAGGGGAGGGAGGCGGTAACTTGATGGAGAGGAAGTTACCGGTTCATCCAGTGTGTTTTTCAGCCTCTGCTATACAGTTACCGACTGTGTTCGTCAACAGGAAGGCTGCAGGGCAGAAGGGAACACAAACACAGACACGTATCTAACCACACACAAACACATAAAATCATAGGCGCACACTTTCTCTCTCATGCTTACACACAGACACTTGCAAAGACAGGCACCCTTTCTCTCCACTCTCCCTCCCCTTTCTATCTCTAGTACATGGACTAGAGGGAGAAAAAAGTACATACACACACACACACGCACACATGCACACAAAGTAAGCCTGTAATACTACAATGCAAGGCCTTGTGCCTACAGGCCTTGTGCTTACAAGTTTTCACTCGGTTCTTTCATGTGCATGGCTTGCTTTGGAGTTCTGTGCTCGTGTGTGTGTGTGTGTGTGTGTGTGTGTGTGTGTGTGTGTGTGTGTGTGTGTGTGTGTGTGTGTGTGTGTGTGTGTGTGTGTGCAGGGCTGGACTGGCCATCTGGCAGACTGGGCGCTTTCCCGGTGGGCCGAGGTGCCTTTTGGGCCGACGCAACGGTCTTTTTTCTTTTTCTTGACTGGCTAATAAAACAGGTAGATTGGCATATTGGCTTTTTTCTTAATTGACACTGGGCTGGCCCAATCACAGCTTTAAACCCCTCCCCCTTTGGGCTCAGTGCCTTCATTACACAGCTCACCTGCAAGCAAGACTAAGTCAGAAACCAGATTATGGCTGGGCTGTGTTTAAGGTCAATTTTTGAAATTGTGGCCAGTTTGTCACAGGGATAGTCAGTGGTGGTGTCTGTGAGGTGAATTCCTGGATATGAAATGCTCATCTGCAACTTTCTGTAGTGTCCCAGTCATATTTGTTGTTAAAGTGCACTGAAGTAGCATGTCCCAGCATGACATGGTCACACTACGTTTGAATTAAAAAAAACGGCTATAAATGCAGTTGCAAGAACAATACTGTGGCGAGCGGTCGAGAGAGAGAAATCTCTATTTAATGTTACCTCCCGTGTCCCATACACTGCACAACCCCGGGAGTGCTCTTTTATTTGCACCCAAAATGGCTACCTAACGATGCGGCCCACCCCGATGTCACTATTAAAAACATTAGTCTTAGTCATGGTCCTACAGTTGGTCAGTCAGTAAAATGGTTGTCTATTTAATTTGAGTCGAACCCCCAAACAATCAACACAGCCACGTTAACAAAAACATGGACACATACCACTAAAACAACAATTTGAACATGAACGTTAACAGTCCCAGAATCCCTTGCGTTCCCCCAGCACAGAACTGCCTACAGTCAGTGTGACCACCCTCTCCGGTTGCTACATAGCCCCCACCCGAGGGGTCAGTTGTCCTCGACGACCCCATCACCCAATACATAGTCCCTCAAATGTCCAGGGTGTCGTTGCTGACAAACAGGTTGCCTGGAGCTCACAGGAGGCACAACTGGGAGAAAGGGCACACTGATCAGCGCATGGGGAACAACTGTCGCCCCCGGCCCCAACAACAGGTGGAGTAAGGGGGTGGTATGGGGAGAGTCTGTCCTGATGCAGCACAACCATGCGCCACTGGCAAGGCATATGCACCCAGTGGTTTCAAAGCTTGGGGGAAATCGCCTTCTTGCAAACGGGGCAATACACCCAATACCTTGTCCCCTTGCATGAAGGCCTGCCCAAGGCACCGTGTGTCATACGCCCTCTTCTGCCACACTCTGGAGTTAGCCTGGGCCTGGTGAGTGTAGTCACGGACCACCTGTAGGCAGTCCCTCAGTCTCTGGTGGTAGGCCATTTCTTTTCCCCTGGCAATCTCAGCCTCGGGCAGGGCCCCAAACACCAAGTCCACCAGTTTCCAGAGCTCCTGCCCAAACATGAGGGCAGCAGGCATCCACTGGCTGGACTCCTGGATCGCAGTCTGGAAGGACCAAAGGACCAGAGGCAGGTGGCGATCCCAGTCCTGCTGGTGTTGGCTGGTGATGGATGGCAAGCTGGGTCACCAGGGTGTGGTTGAACCGCTCCACCAGCCCATGACTTTGAGAATGGAGTGGTGTAGTCCTTGTCTTTTTCACCCCCAGCCATTGGCAGACCTCACTGAACACCTGGGACTCGAAGTTCCACCCCTGAACACTGTGGAGCTTGGTGGGAGCTCTGAAGTGGGTGAACATCTCCTCCACTAGCCTCTCCGTAGTCATGGTGGCACTCTGATGTGGCACTGCATACACCTCTGGCCACTTTGTGAAGTACTCCATAGCCACGAGGACGTAACACTTGCCAGAGTCAGTGACGGGGAAAAGCCCAAGGATGTCCACCCTTACTCACTCTATTGGGGGCCCCACCAAGTAGTGCTGCAGTGGGGCATGGGAGCGTTGGGTCAGTCCCTTCTGGGCAGTGCAGGAGTTCCAGTAGTGTACGTGTACCTCCACGTTTTGTCGACAGCCAGGCCAGTAGAACTTGCCCCTGAGACAGTGGAGGGTCTTGGTGTTCCTGTAGTGCCCCAACCCCATTGAGCCATGGAATCTGGAGAACCTGGGGACGGAGCACACGGGGCACCAATAGCTGCAGGAGGTTGCTCCCTCGTCCAGAAACTTGCCACCCCCTGTACGCCAGCACGTCGTGGAGCTTGAAGTTGCCCTATTGAGAGTGGTGGGTCTTTACCTTGGGACCCAGCACTGACACCTCTGTTCACTCGAGGCACCGCCCCATCTCCATCCAGCCCCTCACCAGTGCCAGGCTCACGTCTACCTCCTGCTGCTGCCTCAGTTGCTGCATGGTCAACGGGAACCACCTCTCTTCATTGCTGGCAATCTGGACAGCCATCACCGTCAGTGTCATCTGGCCCCACTCCACTTGCCGCTGGCAGTGGTGGAACTCCAATGCTGCACAGGGGCACCGGGAGAGTGTGTCGACATTGCCATGATGTCATTCTGCCCAATGCTGAATTTCAAAGTCATACCCTAGTAGTTCTTTTCTGCCCGACTCATGGAAATAGGCCATGACATGCTCCCCATCTCTTCTTCACTGGGAGAGGACAGCTCCGATCCCCACATTGCTGGCATCAGTGTCCATGATGAAGGACCGTTGGACCTCAGAGTAGGCCAAGACTGGGGCATCAGTGAGAACCGCCTTCAGTCAGATGAAGGCTGCAGCACAAGCATCATCCCAGTCAAATGGCCAACCCTTGTTGGTCAAGCGGTGGAGGGAACTGGAGATGGTGGCAAAGTCCTGGACAAAACGGTGGTAGTATGATGCCAAGCCCAGGAAACTTAGCAGCTGGCCGACATTAGCAGGGGTTGGCCAGTCTCGGACAGCAGCCACCTTAGCTGGGTCGGTGGCTATGCCACGCGCACTGACTACATGGCCCAGGAACTTCATCTCCATCATCATCAGGTGACACTTGACAGTACAATTCTTCTTCTTGTCATGGTAGATTTACACCTCTGACTTGAACATCCAAGTCTGAAAAAAGTTGAGATGGTAGGATGCTGTTGCTTTTATTTTTTTGCACATTATTAATCGAACCATGCCATGCTAGACACAAGTTTACAGGCTGTTTGAAATAATTCCTAATGGTGCAATCAAGAAAAACTAACAAAGACCCCAAACAAACAACCTTAAAACTCAAGTGCATTTAGTTTATGCGCCCCTGCATCTTGTATTTTTTCACCTCTCAGGCTGGCCTTTTGAATCAAGGGGACCTCCCTGTCACCTTACATAAAAAGGCCTGGATATAATTCAAATACAGCTTCTCCTGTGTAAGTAACCTTGCCTTTGGTAGACGTGTGCTGACATGGGTATATCAGCCAAGACTGTGGCTCTGTAATAACACAGGTTTGAGCAGGCTTGTACACCTGCATGTTAATTCTAACGCTTTGGTGTTTACCTTGGCTATAAGGAGGGTGCTAAGACAAACTAGGTTTTAACTATTGGCAAGGCAATCACTCTCCACACACATTAGGTCCTACTTAAAATACACACAGGCAGCAGAGTTACATTAAAGTACCCAACAACTCTACCACCACTCTGTCCATCTCACTTTCCCCCATTTCTCCCTCTCGTACCAACAGGGAGCAAGAGTTGCTGAAAAGATGAATGCATTTGACATGTGCATGTTTGTCGCCTGCCCTTTCTCTCCCATCTCCTTCTATTTTTTGCATCTCTTCTCCATCTTCTGATGTCCCATTTAATAACTACCCTCGCCTTTACTGTCCCCTACTTTCCATCTCCATGGATGTTGCTGTTAAAATAACACCTAATAAAGTGACTGCTATCTAAAATGCTTCAGATCAATAATGTAAACCATTACAAGAAGAGGATAAAACTCATACCAGAGGAGGTGTGAGCCATAATGGTCGTATTCCACAGTGTTGAATCAATAACTCAATCTATTTGTGCGATAGAGTTATGAATAATGTTTAGCAATCTAGTCTGCTAATATCCATCATCAACTGCAGGGGCGTTTCTAGCTATTGAAAAGATCAGGGGCTAAGTCAAGTTTACCTGGGGCTTGTCTTTTTTTTTTTTTGAAGGGAGATCGGCATCGGTAGGTTGGGGAGGTTATACTGACCTTTATAATAAATAAATATGATCACACACACACACACACACACATTCAAAGGTTATTATGCTACTTAGTATCTTTAATATTGGTTTGTGCACTGCTCACCTTTTCTCTTCTTACATTTATTGCAGTTCACCTCAGTCTCTGTCCCCTCATGGTACTTGTTGGCCTTGGTGGTGAAGACGTACAGGCATGGTTACCTTAATCTGCATTCTTACACACACACACACACACACACACACACACACACACACACACACACACACACACACACACACACACACACACACACACACAGCTACCCGTTTATACCATGATTGCAGTTTATCCACTGCGATATGAGCATCACTCACCTCCGGATATGTCCTTTCCCCTTTTCTCTCCCTACATGGCATTACTCTCTCCCTTCTCCTTGCCCTTTATCTTCTGATCCCATCCCGTGGTCTTTGTTTATTTTTGCCTGAGCTGCTGTCCTCCTTTGTTTTCTTAAAATGTTACCAGATCAGATTCTTCCTTCCATTTTCTTTTATATTTTAAGTTTTCATATCTTCATTTTTCTTTCCTTTTCTTTTGTTTTGTCACTATCCTCCTGTTTGTCCTAGTGATAAATTGTCCTATTTGTTGCTATCCTTCCTTACTTCTTTGAGGGAGGAATCATGAGGGTGTGCCTCCTCGGCTTTAGCTTGGCAAAGTGGTCAGTGACTAACTCAAGATCAATAGTGCTGAGATAGTCTTTTTCTACCGAAAGAAGTGCCAAATGGGCGAGCCTGTCCTGGCCCATTGTTTGCCTTAGCCATGTATGTAGATGACGCAATACGCTGAATGATCTCTCACAACTGCAGCTACAAACAGGTATTGTTAAGGCAGCTTGAAAGACACCACTCAAGCTTGGGAACGGGAGCATGTCTAAGTTCCTTCAACTTTAGGTACCCTCACCTGAACCCTAATCTAACTATAACAACTCATGAGGGAACATAGGGCTAAGGGAGCATAAGGCTGAGGGAACATAGGGCTGACCCCCTTGGGAACATATCTGGGTCAAGCAGTTTGTACACACTGCACATAGGCAATGTGCCCTCTTTCTTTTTCTTTGCAAGGAATTTGTTTTGCCACCATTATCTTATCTTTACATAGTTTATGTTGAAATGGGATATAATAAGATTCAGAGAATCTTCACCAAAGAAGTCATCTGCTGATGGGTTGGATACTTGAATGCCCTTCATAAGCTCAACCATCAGTTCATTATAGGCTAACTATTGGTGTAAGAGCTACCTAGCAGTGCCCTTACACCATACATCCTTACACATAGTGCCCTGTGATGGCCTGGCGGCCTGTCCAGGGTGTCTCCCCACCTGCCGCCCAATGACTGCTGGGATAGGCTCCAGCATCCCCATGACCTCGATTCAGATAAAGCGGCTTGGATAATGGATGGGTGGATGGGCTACCTAGCTTGGGTTGTGATATTTTATTTAATCTAACCTTTATTTAACCAATCCCACTGATTATAATAATCTCTTTTTCAATGGAGACCTGGTCAAGATAGGCATCTGCATAAATAAAAACACATATTTAAAGACAGAAAACACAATAGGAGACAAAAAAACAAAACAAAACAGAGCAGGCCAGAGCAGGTCATCCAACCCGAGAGTATAACTCACAGTGGTGAGCCAGAGCTTTACAATTTGTAATGAACCCCAAGGAAGTATGGTAAGCTGTGTCAACCATACGAAGACACTGAGCAGAGGCATGCATATATAACATATCACCATAGTCCAACACAGGTAAATAAAAAAAAATGGTAGCACCAAGTTGCTTTTTTGAATTACTAAAAGAAAAATACAAGTTATTTCGAAAATAAAAACCCAGTTTTAGCCTCAGCTTTTTCACCAGATACTGCACATGTGGCTTAAAAGTGAGGGAGTCATCAATATTTTGTGGCCTAGTCCTAGAGTTGGTAAACAACATAAGCTTGGTTTCATCTGCATTAAGAAAGCATTTTGCAAGTATTCAATGCCCTGTACAAGAGATGTCACACAGCAGTATATAACAGTATCATCAACATAAAAATTAAAATTAGCATCTGACACGTTTTGACTCAGATTATTTATATACATAGTGAATACAAGTAGACCCAGTACAGAACCCTGTGGTACACCCTTGTGGACATATCAGAACATAGACCATCATATCTAATGCACTGAGACCTATTACTAAGGTAGTTTGAGAACCAAGTGACTGCTTGCTCCAAGAGTCCTGAGTTAAGAAGTCTGAGTTTTAAAGCAACATGGTCAACTGTGTCGAAAGCTTTAGACAGATCAAATATGAGTGATGCACAATGTTGGTTCTTGTCAAGTGCAACAGAAATATCATTTACCACCTTCAGTGCAGCTATGATAGTGCTATGTTTTTTTTCTAAAGCATGATTGATATGTTGATAAAATGGCATTGGTGTATAAAAATTCCTGAAGTCGATCACTCACAAGAGCTTCAAGAATGTTAGCCAGTACTGATAATTTAAATGTTCGCCTACAGTTATTTAAAATAGTCCGGTCACCTCCTTTAAATAAAGGGAGAAGAAAAGCAAATTTCTACATCCTTGGTATTTCCTTATTTTCCACTGTAAGGTTAAAAATATATGCAAAAGGCTCTGCTACAAAATCAGCTGCCAATTTCAAAAAATAAGGATCAGTCAAATCAGGTCCTTATTGGTTTCTAGGATCTAACGCATTTTGAGCTTTATGACCTTCCTGTGCAGAGAAAGGTATAAAATGAAAAGACTGACCAGTATACACTGGAATATCAGTACAGGGTTTCACAGATGCAGAACAAGCAGAGTCAAACAGAGAGGTAGAAGATATAAAATGCTCGTTAAAACAATCCAATATCTCCATTTTGTCATGAATAGCAACAGAATCCCTCATAACAACGGTAGGTACAGCTTGAGAGTTATTGCTCACAGAAAGAGATTTTATAGTTTTTCAAAATCTCGTAGGGTCATTTAGATTTTTATTGGTGACAGACAAATAATATTCTTATTTGACTTTCCTGATAAAAGAGGAGCATTTATTTCTTAGTTGTCTAAAAACAAGCCAATCAGTGGTAGAACCTGTTATCCTTGCCTTTGGCAAGATGGAGAGGCCAGGCAGGTGGAGACTGAGAGGCACAGGAAATTATCAAAACTCAGGAGAGATAGAGAGACAGATTCAGAGGATTGGAGCAGTTTATATCCCAAATAAGTGGACCAGGAAAGTGATATCCTCAAATGCTTCATAAAATAAAGTTAGCAAATGCACTATGTAAATACTTTGCTAATTCAGTATGAATGTTAAAGAATAAAATATTTATTAGTAAAAACAGATGACAACACTGATGTGGACTGACATGCTGCCATCTTGAGATGAGATGTATGTATATAGTCACATCAGTAAACGCTTTTTGGGCATCAACATAACTCGACACATTGTTAATTGTCAATAGTTTTTATTAACACAATCAAACATCACTACAGTTTAATACCCACACTCAATGATTTACCTTGAGTTTTCTTTTTGAAATAGCCAAGAAGGCTAGATTGACTTTTAAAACCGAAGCTTTTTGTCTGGATGTGTGCCTTCCGTGTGCACTGCGCAATGCTTTATTACCTTCCCCTCCTTTAGATGCTGCAAGTCAAGTTCCACTGTGTTACACAGTCTGTCTGTCTATTGTTTTGCTATAAACACCTCCTTTTATCAGGGTGAAAATATTCAGGGCTAGGCTTCAGACTTAACGACGCCACTAACAACTGTTATAGCACCCGCTAACCGTTATGTTAGGGGCTCTTATCAAGGCAATGCAAAGAAAAACCGGAGTTGGCCCTTGGGCACTGCCCATTGTTCCTATACATAGGGAAGGGTTAAATGCAGAGAACAAATTCATTGCAAAAATACAATTTGTTGTAAAAATACAATGACAAAATGGTGGCTTTCTTTCTTTCTTTCTTTCTTTCTTTTTACAGCATGAGAACGTCAACAATACATTCAGTTAAAATCAAATCAATCAAATCGTCCTTGATATTTAAAAGATTTGTCCGTATATCTTATTTTAATTGAGCAACTTCTTATGTTCAATATTCGCCTCTGCATTTGGTGGTTTTTCCTCCAAGGCTGCTCAACATTGTTAAGGTGTTACGGGTCACATTGATTTGATTTGTTATTTTTTAGCATTGTCCATGGACTGTCAACAAAAAAGTCCAACAATCCTTGCTTCCTTCTTCCACACATTCAAACCACTAAACCTCTTGCCTGGCAGCTCCATCTTCAGCATTCTTTTTTTTTTTCTTCTAAATTTTATTTCTGATTTTTCCCTTTTTTCTCCCAATTTAGTGGCCAATCGATCCCTATTTTAATTCAAACACCCACCCTCATACTGCATGCGTTCGCCAACTGCATTTCTCCGGCCGGCAGTCTCGAAGGAGACGCCTCCCCACTTTCGTGACAAGGCGACTCCAGGCCGAACCACTGCTTTTTCCGACACACACCCAGAGACTCATTCACGTGACGAACACAAGCCGACTCCGTCCCCCTCCCGAAGACAGCGTTGCCAATGATTGCTGCTTCATCGAGTCCGGCCATAGTTGGATCTGACGAGACCGGGGTGCGAACCCCGGTCCCCAGTGGGCAACTGCATCGACACAAAGCCGATGCTTAGACTGCTACACCACCGCGGACCCCCATCTTCAGCATTCTTCTCTCAATATAACCAGCATCTCTCCTCCACACATGTCCAAACCATCTCAATCTAGCCTCTCTTGCTTTTTCTCCAAACTGTCCAACATGAGCTCTCTCTCTAATATACCCATTCCCAGTCATGTCCTTCGTCATTCCCAACGAAAATCTTAGCATCTTCAACTCTGCCACCTCCAGTTAGGTCTCCTGTCTTTTTGACAGTGCCACCATCTCCAAACCATACAACATAGCTGGCCTCACTACCATCTTGTAAAGCTTACCTTTCACCCTTGCTGGTACCCTTCTGTCGCATACCACTGTTTTGACACTGTTCTCCACCCATTCCACACTGCCTGCACGCTCTTCTTCAGCCCCCCTTCCGCG
The DNA here is from genome assembly GCF_029633865.1 of Lampris incognitus. Taxonomy (NCBI): domain Eukaryota; kingdom Metazoa; phylum Chordata; class Actinopteri; order Lampriformes; family Lampridae; genus Lampris; species Lampris incognitus. The sequence continues at coordinate 19,144,925 of NC_079222.1, forward strand.
CTCCCTGTTACTTTGAACAGTTAACCCCAAGTATTTAAATTCATCCACCTTGGCCACCTCCTTGCACCCTCACATTCCACTGTCCTCCCTTTCATTCATGCATATGTATTCCGTCTTGCTCCAACTGACTTCCTACTCTCACTACAGATCACAATGTCATCTGCGAACATCATAGTCCACGGAGACTCCTGCCTGATCTCGTCCATTAACCTGTCTCTCACCATTGCAAATAAGAAAGGGCTCAGAGCCGATCCTTTATGCAATCCCATCTCCGCCTTGAACCCATCTGTCACTCCTACCACACCTCATGACTGTCACGCCACCCTTATACAGATCTTGCACAACTCTTCTGGTGTTTTCACACTGGCCAAAAAACCCGCTAACCTCCGCCTTTGGTCAATGTAACATTCACCACCAAAGGCAGATTTTAGCAGATTTTTTTGGCCAGTGTGAAAGGGGTATTACATACTTCTCTGCCACTCCTGGCGTGTTAGGGTTTGTAGAACGAACCCAATAGCGACAACACAAGACAAAGTAAAGCACCAACCTGGCAGGACTCGTAGAGGAGAGCCGGCCGGGCCTGGACAGAAGGGGGAGGCGCTTCAGGCGGAACTTGAGAATAGCTTCTTAAAAATGGGAAAACGTAAACTGCCCCCTTAATCCGAAAAGGAAAAAAAGTAAACTGCTCCTTTAAAGTCCGAAAGGGAAAAAACGTAAACTGCTCCTTTAAAGTCCGAAAGGGAAAAAACACAAACTGCTCCTTTAAAGTCCGAAAGGGGAAAAAACACAAACTGCTCCTTTAAGGTAGAAGTCCAACCGAGTAATAAGATCCACAGTGAGAGAGGAGAAATTAGAATATCAAAAACTTGATCTCAACTAGAAAATCACGATGGGAAAATCCAATGGGGAAAACACAAAGAGAGTTCTTCTCCGAACAAGCTCTCAAGGAGAACTGACACAAGGGAATAATCCAACAAGCAAAAACACGGAGAATACTACAATCTGTACTCCACCGGGAGACACAGAAATGTCACAAAACTCGAGACGAAGAATTTACTCACGGGACTGTTCAGGACGAACTCGCGACGAGTTCTGGAAAGCAAACAAACTTATACTAGAGTGGTTAACGAGTAGGTAGGCTGCAGGTGTTTCAGGCGCGCCCTTCCCCCGCTCTCATTGCTGGTTGCCAGGTTGGTCAACAGACCGAGCCCTAACATGGCGTCGTCATACAATACCATACCTCCTCTCACGGCACCCTGTCATATCCATCCATCCATTATCCAAGCCGTTCATTCTTAGTAGGGTTGCGGGCTGCTGGAGCCCATCCCAGCAGTCAATGGGCAGCAGTCCAACCCTGTCATATGCTTTCTCTAAATCCACAAAGATACAGCATAACTCCTTCTGACCTTCTCTAGTATACTTCTCCATCAACATTCTCAAAGAAAATATTGTATCTTTGGGGCTCTTTCGTGGCATGAAACCATACTGCTGTTCGCTAATCATCACCTCTTCTCTTAACCTACTTTCTACTATTCTGTCCCATAACGTTATGCTCTGGCTGGTGAACTTTATACCTCTGTAGTTACATCCTTCCCAGCTCATTTGCTCTGTCTAGCCAATCGGTACAAGTCCTTTTCTCCCTCCTTGGTGTCCATCCTCTCATACAACTTGCCATACACCTTTTCCTTTGCCTTCGCCACCTCTGTCTTCACCTTACGCCACATTTTGTTGTACTCCTGTCTACTTTCACCATCTCTCTGACTATCCCCCTTCTTCTTTGCCAACCTCTTCCTCTTTACACTTTTCTGTATGTCCTTATTCCACTACTAAGTCTCTTTGTCTTCCTTCCTCTCTCCAGATGACACACCAAGTACCTTCCTAGCTGTCTCCCTCATTATTTCTGCAGTAGTTGCCCAGCCATCTAGCAACTCTTCACTACCACCCAGTGCTTGTCTTAGCTCCTCCTTGAATGCCACATAAAAGTCTTCTTTCTTCAACTTCTACCGTTTGATCCTTGACTCTGCCTTCACCGTCTTCCTCTTCTTGATCGCCAAAGTCATCCTACAGACCACCATCCGATGCTGCCTAGCTACGTTCTCCCCTGCCACCACCTTGCAGTCTTTAATCTCTTTCAGATTGTACCTCCTGCATAAGATATAGTCCACCTGTGTGCACCTTCCCCCACTCTTATACATCACCCTGAGTTCCTCCCTCTTCTTGAAATATGTATTCACCATAGCCATTTCATTCCTTTTTGCAAAATCCATCACCATCTGTTCTTCCACATTCCTCTCCTTGACACCATACCTACCCATCACCTCCTCATCACCGCTGTTCCCTTCACCAACATGCCCATTGAAGTCCACTCCAATTGTCACTCTCTCCTCATTGGGTACACTCTCCACCACTTCATCCAACTCATTCAGAATTCTTCTTTCTCTTCCATCTCACACCCAACTTGCGGGGTAGATGCACTGACAATATTCATCATCACACCCTCTATTTCCAGTTTCATACCCATCACTCTGTTCAACACTCATCACCTCCAACAAACTCTTGACTTGACAAACTCTTCCCTCAGGATTACTCCTGCCCCATTTCTCCTCGCATTCACACCATGGTAGAAGAGTTTGAACCCACCTCTGATGCTCCTGACCTTACTCCCCTTCCACGTGGTGTCTTGCACATAGTTTATCTACCTTCATTCTCTCTGTTATATAAGCCAGCTCTCTCCCTTTACCAGTCATAGTGCATACATTCAAAGTTGGGACTCTCACCTCCACGCTTCTACCCTTCTTCCACTCCCGCTGCCTCTGGACATGCCTTCCCCCTCTCCTTCTCCTTTGCCCAACAGCATCACAGTTTCCACCGGCACACTGCTGGCCAACAGCGGTCATTGGTAACCCGGGCCTCGACCGATCCAGTATGGAAATCTGATTTATGATCTACATATTTGATTTGGCAAATGTTTTATGCCGGATGCCCTTTCTGACGCAACCCTCCACTAGCTTGTGCATTCCCAGTGGCTGGGTTAAGGCAGGGAGGTAAAACACTCAATTTAAATAAACTCAACCACACCATCAGTCAATTTTCAAAGGTTATGAGGTTATAAAGTTCCATATAATTCAGTTCAGTTTATAACGTAAATATACTCCACTTCAGGATTTCCCATTTATCATTATCAGTTCAATACAGTTCAGTTCATTCAACAATAATGCTCCACTTCGGGATTTCCCATTATCCAACAAACAAACCTCGAAACAAGGAACTATTCCCAACAGCAGTTCAGTTCAGTTAATTCACAAATACAAATCCACAAACCCCCAAAGCTTTAGTCAAGAGAAAAAAAGGCAAAAAAGAAAAATGGTCACCCAGCTTTCGCCAACTCGCTGTTACCATGGTGAGTGATTATTAAGTAAGCTGTAGTCGAGTCTGCGGAGATGTTTAGCCATCGGATCCTCAATGGATTCCTTGAGATGATGAGGGGAGGTGATTCCCCCCACCCCCACCCCACCCCGATGGGGACACATATGCAAACAACAAACGCGGACCTAACATGGTGCAAAGGCCTGGGTAGGCTGATGAAGTGGAGGTCAAACTTCTCCCTGCTCTGAACTCACCTGCTTCAGTCGCCATTACTGATTTGTGCGAGTCATTAGGAACGTAAGGGGCCGGTCTTTCTGAAAGGGGGAAAATCAGCGCCATATCACCGGTTAACCAGGCTCGTGGCTGTGTGGAGGTGGGTGAAAACAGACTGATAGCCGGGAATTTTTAAAAAATATATTATTTATAATAATATAATTTGAGTGATCGCTAAACTAGCTAGTTACTTCTTTCTTTGTTGTTGTTGTTGTTGCTGTTTGTTCCTCTGTATGACAGTTGTATAGTACCTGTTTGTTGTAAATAAAGGGTTTTTTTGAAAGAAAAAAAAGTGAGAACGGAACGAAACGGCAATGATTTAAAAAGAGCTGGATTATTTACACGGATGTAATCATATGTGCAGTATTAAGATGATATCAAAATGTATTTTTTCAGATATCACGGTTATCGTCAATACATGTATATTGCGACACCCCTATTCTAAACGCATCATCACCTTCAGCAACAAAGATGCTGTTACCAAGACAACAAACATTTTAACAGCAATGCTCTTTAACAGAGACGCCAGCAGCTCTGCTTAAATGTCGGCATGTGTCTGAATGTATTTATGTGTACATGTTTGTTTGTGCGCATATGTGTGTGTGTGTGTGTGTGTGTGTGTGTGTGTGTGTGTGTGTGTGTGAGAGAGAGAGAGAGAGAGAGAGAGAGAGAGAGAGTGTGTGTGTGAGAGAGTGAATGAGTACGTGCGTCTGTGTGGAGAAGTGTCAAAAACACCATGGCTGCACTTCAGACATGAGGCCTCCAGACAAAGAACTATTTATCCTCCCATTGAGGCAATTGGGAGGCCTCTCTCGGAGACACTGGAGCTGACTCCACAGTTGACGCCACTGAGCATCACAATAGTGATATTATCTTGTGGCAAGACAGCTAAATAATGCTCACAGGAAGGGTCGTTCAATACTAAGGTTCTGGCTTTGGAGTCACAGATAGACTTTCACACAAACGAGCATGCAGACCTGCATAAATGTAGGATGTGTGAGAGTACACACACACACACACACACACACACACACACACACACACACACACACACACACACACACACACACACACACACACACACACACACACACACTTAGATCCCTGTCAAAAACACACACAAAAGTTAAATAGAGTACTAGGCAAGTACTTAGTAGGGCACAGAATACACATAGAAAAAGCGTAGATACAGCGGACGACCTGGGATGGCTGAACATGGGTGGGTGAGATGCTGCCGCACACATTGTTTAATTAACATATATATTATATTGCCATTTCCGTCATGGTTCAATGTCAAAAAGGATGCATAAATAATGAATTACAAGGTTATAAAATATAGTGTGCCAGGCCGGATCACGTGTATCGAACTTGATTTCATTAAGCATGTTATGATTGTCATAAAGGAGCAGTGATTTAAGATATTACCTAAGGGAGCCAGGAGCGATAAAGATACTGCGCTGTAATGGAAAATTAATGCTTCGCTAAAAAAAAAAAATCTAATCTACTTCCCCAGTAGGATGTTAATGTGGATTTAGTAGAGAGTTAAGACTAAATGTAGTCCTTATGGTTGAAGATATATAGTTATTTCTTGGTGTGAAAGCATAAAAAAAAGAAGAACAACTGGGAAGATATGTTGCCCCTTTCCATCAGTTTTCCACCAGAAACGTGTTGGCTTCCCCTTGCTTTTCTGCACAACTCTACCATCTTACACCACTACACAGTCTCTATGTTAGACGACACTGCATGCCCTACAGCAAATAAGCAACTATTATAGATAAGTGAAAGAAAGAAAGAGAAAGTGGGGGGAAAGAATGAAAGCATAAAAAATGGAAATAAGCAGCGAGAGCAAAAAAAGAAAGACAGGAAAACATCCAACCCAGTGCATATGTGTGTGCAGTGGTGCGTATCTTGGCTCTGCAAATGGTAATTGTTTGGTTCGATACAACCCCACAATGCAGCATTCATCACCAGACAGCAAGATAGTCACAGGTTTGAGGCAAAAGCTTACTGCCCACTGGGCTGGTGATGGTTCAGGTCCGGAAGTGAGGAGACACAAGAGGGAGCAAAGTCATGCAGGCATTAGACTGCAGGCCCCCCACTGACCACCCAGGGATGTAATACTAATAATAATAATAATAATAATAACGATAATAATAATAATAATCATCATCATCATAATAGTAATATACATTTATTTATCATGTGTTTTGAGTATGCAAAGACGATTTACATGGGGCGTCCGGGTGGCGTAGCGGTCTATTGCGTTGCCTACCAACACAGGGATCGATGGTTCGAATCCACATGTTACCTCCGGCTTGGTCGGGCGTCCCTGCAATTGGCCGTGTCTGCGGGTGGGAAGCCGGATGTAGGTATGTGTCCTGGTCGCTGCACTAGCACCGCCTCTTGTCCGTCGGGGCGTCTGTTCGGGGGGGGGGGCTGGAGGGAATAGCGTGATCCGCCCATGCGCTACGTCCCCCTGGTAAAACTCCTCCGTCAGGTGAAAAGAAGCAGCTGGTGACTCCACATGTATTGGAGGAGGCATGTGGTAGTCTGCAGCCCTCCCCGGATCGGCAGGGGTGGTGGTGGTGGAGCAGCAATTGGGACGGCTCGGAAAATAGGGTAATTGGCCAAGTGCAATTGGGGAGAAAAAAAGGGAGGGGGGGTTTTCCAAAAAAGAAAAGAAAAAAAAGAAAAGACAATTTACACAAGTTAGCAACAAAAAAAAAAAGACAAAAAAAACAGAATATTAATCATGCAATCAAAGCAATTCTGAAAAAGTGAGTTATGCTTCATGATTTGAATGTGAACAGATCGGTGTGGTCTCCGGTGTGTTTGGGGAGAGAGCACTCATCAGACTGTGCCAGCCCTCGTGTGTGTGTGTGTGTGTGTGTGGCTGAAGCGGTAGTCTCCTGCAGAGTGCTAGTGACAACCAAGTGTTTGTCCACCAGGCTCCAGGGACACAGTGAGTAGGGATTGTGTAGGAGGACATGTAATGGAGACGGACCAACTTTGGACAGCCAGTGTTGTCTGGGTTTCCCAAAGGCGTCCTGGGTGATTTTGTCAGATTAAGTCAGAGTGGAACTGAGAGGATTATACTGTCAGTATGCCTTGGGGACACTCAGGGTGGACGTAGAATGGAGGCCCGTAAGTGAGAAAAGCTGGTTCTGTCTGAGACTCGGTAGGAAGAAGCAGCGGGTGGGAAATGTGGACAGTAATGTGAGGAGAAACAAGCTGGATATAGAGGGAGAGAAATCAAGACAGACAGGGAGAAACAGAGATGCAGGGACAAAACACAGAGATAAAGAGATGGCTGGATAGATAGAGAGGCACATGTAAAGAGAGACAGGTAAAAGGAGAGACAGATGCCGGGTAGCAGATAACATCAGACAGACAGATACTTCACTGATGCACCACTGTGGTTACTAGGAGACCAGGAGCTATGATTCACAACACAACACAACACATATGGATAGATCTCTGCTGTACTGACTGTGTGTGTGTGGGTGTGTGTGTGTGTGTGTGGGTGGGTGGGTGGGTGGGTGTGGTGTGTCTGTCTGTTTGTGTTTGTGTTTGTGTTTGTGCATATAGATACTAAATGTGTTAAAGTAAGGAGCATAAGAGGAGATAGAAAGAAAGAAAGAAAGAAAGAAAGAAAGAAAGAAAGAAAGAAAGAAAGAAAGATAGACAGACAGACAGACAGACAGACAGACAGACAGACAGATAGATAGATAGATAGATAGATAGATAGATAGATAGATAGATAGATAGATAGAGAGAGAGAGAGAGAGAGAGAGAGAGAGAGAGAGAGAGAGAGAGAGAGAGAGAGAGAGAGAGAGAGAGAGAGAGAGAGAGAGCGGGAATGAGAGTGACAGAAAGTAGAGACAAATGCAGATGAAAGAAGGGAGCGATAAAGAGAGAGTAGGAGGATAAATTTAGATACTAAATCTGTTAAAGTAAGGAGCATAAGAGGAGATAGAAAGAAAGAAAGAAAGAAAGAAAGATAGATAGATAGATAGATAGATAGATAGATAGATAGATAGATAGACAGACAGACAGACAGACAGACAGACAGACAGACAGACAGACAGACAGACAGACAGACAGACAGACAGACAGATAGATAGATAGATAGATAGATAGATAGATAGATAGATAGATAGATAGATAGATAGATAGATAGATAGATAGATAGATAGATAGATAGATAGATAGATAGATAGATAGATAGATAGATAGATAGATAGATAGATAGATAGATAGATAGATAGATAGATAGACAGACAGACAGACAGACAGACAGATACATAGATAGATAGATAGATAGATAGATAGATAGATAGATAGATAGATAGATAGATAGATAGATAGATAGATAGATAGATAGATAGATAGATAGATAGATAGATAGATAGATAGATAGATAGATAGATAGATAGATAGATAGACAGACAGACAGACATATACATAGATAGATAGATAGATAGATAGATAGATAGATAGATAGATAGATAGATAGATAGATAGATAGATAGATAGATAGATAGATAGATAGATAGATAGACAGATAGATAGACAGATAGATAGATAGATAGATAGATAGATAGATAGATAGATAGATAGATAGATAGATAGATAGATAGATAGATAGATAGATAGATAGATAGATAGATAGATAGATAGATAGATAGATAGATAGATAGATAGATAGATAGATAGATAGATAGATAGATAGATAGAGAGCCAGGCCTTTTCCTTTTCTGTTCCTATGATTGCATTCTAACCTTAGAAGATAAAGTCTTCTTCTTCTGCTACTTCTACAACAACTACTACTACTACTTTCGGCTGCTCCCGTCCATTAGGGGTCACCACAGCGGATCCTCCATTTCCATCTCTTCCTGTCCTCTGCATCTTCCTCTGTCACACCAGCCACCTGCATGTCCTCCCTCACCACATCCATAAACCTCCGTCCTCTTTTCCTCTCCCCTGGCAGCTCCATATTCAGCATCCTTCTCCCAATATACCCAGCACCTCTCCTTCACACATGTCCAAACCATCTCAATCTTGCCTCTCTTGCTTTGTCTCCAAACTGTCCAACCATAGCTGTCCCCCTAATATACTCGTTCCTAATGCTGTCCTTCTTCGTCACTCCCAATGGAAATCTTAGCATCTTTACCTCTGCCACCTCTAGCTCCGCCTCCTGTCTTTTTGCCAGTGCCACTGTCTCCAAACCATATAACATAGCTGGTCTCACTACCATCTTGTAAACCTTCCTTTTAACTCTTGCTGGTACCCTTCTGTCACACATCACTTCTGACACTCTTCTCCACCCAATCCACCCTACCTGAACTGTCTTCTTCACCCCTCGTCCCCATTACTCATTACTTAGAACAGCTGACCCCAAGTTTTTAAACTCATCCACCTTTATCACCTTTACTCCTTGCATCCTCACCATTCCGCTGTCCTCCCTCTTCGATGATATGTCTTCTGTCTTGCTCCTACTGACTTTCCTTCCTCTTCTCTCCAGTGCGTAACTCAACTTCTCCAGGCTCTCATCAAGCTGCACCCTACTCTCACTACAGATCACAATGTCATCTGCGAACATCATCGTCCACGGAGACTCCTGCCTGATCTCGTCCGTCAGCCTGTCCATCACCATCCCAAACAAGAAAGGGCTCAGAGCTGGTTCTTGATGTAATCCCACCTCCAGCTTGACCCATCTGTCATTCCTACTGCACACCTCACCACTGTCACACTGCTCTCATACATATTCTGCACCACTCCTACGTGCTTCTCTGTCACTCCTGACTTCCCCATACAATTCCACACCTCCTCTCTTGGCACCCTGTCATATGCTTTCTCTAAATCCACAATGTGACTCCTTCTGACCTTCTCTATACTTTTCAATCAACATTCTCAAAGCAAACATCACATTTTTGGTGCCCTTTCGTGGCATGAAACCATACTGCTGCTCACTAATCATCACCTCTCCCCTTAACCTAGCTTCCACTACTCTTTCCCATATCTTCTTAGTGTGGCTGATCAACATTTTACCTCTGTAGTTGCTACAGCTCTAAACATCACCCTTATTCTTGAAAAGCGGTACCAGTATGCTTCTTCTCCACTCCTCAGGTATCCTCTGACTTTCCAAGGTTGTGTTAAACAATCTAGTTAAAACTCCACTGCCATCTCTCCTAAACACGTCCATGCCTCCACAGCTAAAAATAGAAGACAGGTAAGAATAGAAAATAAATAACCTCAAAATTAAACTACAGGTGTGACAAATGAAATATTTAAGGTTTGACTAATTCACACACAATAACCTTTTCTTTTGTTTTTTTTCTGAAGCTTCAAAACTTGTTTATTAAAAAAGTTTTGAAGCCTAGTAAAAAAAACATCTCATCTCATCTCATCTCATCTCATCTCATCTCATCTCATCTCATCTCATCTCATCTCATCTCATCTCATCTCATCTCATCTCATCTCATCTCATCTCATCATCAAACGCTTCTGCGGGGTCGGCTTCCAGTGGCAGCAAGCTAAGTAGGGCACTCCAGACGTCCCTCTCCCCAGCAATGCCCTCCAGCTCCTCCTGGGGGATCCCAAGGTGTTCCAGGCCAGACTGGACATGTAGTCCCTCCAGTGAGTTCTGGGTCTACCACGGGGTCTCCTCCCAGTTGGACATGCCCAGAAAACCTCCAAAGGAAGGTGCCCAGGAGGCATCCTAATTAGATCTCTGAAACACCTCAACTGGCTCCTTTCGACATGAAGGAGGAGCGGCTCTACTCCAAACTCCCTCCAGATGTCTGAACTCCTCACCGTATCTCTAAGGCTGAGCCCAGATACCCTACGGCGGAAACTCATTTCAGCAGCTTGTATCCGTGATCTCACCCTTTCGGTCACTACCCAAAGCTCAGGACCATAGGTGAGGATTGGAACGAAGATTGACTGGTAAATTGAGAGCTTTGCCTTCTGGCTCAGCTACCCCTTCACTACAAAGGTCCAGTACAACATCCGCATTACTGCTGATGCTGCACCAATCCATCTGTCAATCTCCTGCTCCATCCTACCCTCACTCGTGAACAAGACCCCAAGATACTTGAACTCCTTCACTTGAAGCAACAACTCATCCCCAACCCGGAGGGAGCAATCCACTATTTTCCAGTAGAAAACCATGGCCTCAGACTTGGAGGTGCTGACTCTCATCCTGGCCATTTCACACTCAGCTGCAAACCACCCCAATGCACACTGGAGGTCCGTTCTGATGATGACAACACAACCACACCAACTGTGAAGAGCAGAGATGCAATTCTGAGGTTCCCAAAACAGACACACTGCTCATCTTGGCTGCGCCTTGAGATCTTGTCCATGAGTATCACAAACAGACAAGGGACAACCTTGGTGTAGTCCGACCCCCACTGAAAACGTGTTTGACTTAGTGCCGAGAATACGGACACAGCTCTCACTCTGGTTATACAAAGACCGGGTGGCTTGTAGCAACTGCCCCGGTACCCTATACTCCCGCAGTACCCCCCACAGAGTGCCCCGGGTACACTGTCGTAAGCCTTCTCCAAGTCCACAAAACACATGTAGACTGGCTAGTTAAACTTCCATGCCTCCCTCAACACTTATGCAAGGGTAAAGAGTTGGTCCCTTGTTCCACAGCCAGGATGGAATCCGCATTGTTCCTCCTGGATCCGAGGTTCAACAAACAGTCGGAACCTCCTTACCAGCACCCTATAGTAGACTTTCCCAGGGAGGCTGAGCAGTAATAAAAAATGATAATAAAATAATAGCTAATGAAAAAATGAACAAAACATTTATATATCTTGACACACTTTCAACAATTTCCATCAACATGAAATCACAGACCGCTCACTCACTCACTCACTTGCTCACTCGCTCACTCACTCACTCACTCACTCACTCACTCACTCACTCACTCACTCACTCACTCACTCACTCACTCACTCACTCACTGGATAGGTCTTTGTCTTTCCAGATATTTCTCAGTTTGATCATTTTTGTTTTTGCAATAGCAATACGTGTTTGGATATCTTTGGGACAGTAGCCATCATGAGATTTTAAGGAGCCCAGATATTTGAAGTTTTCAACTCTTCCAAGTTCTTCGCCTTCTATTTTGATGGGTTGGTACGTGCCTTTCCCGATGTGCGTTACTCTGGTCTTTTTTTTTGCGTTTAATTTCATATTCTTTAGCTTGCCTTTGTTGTTAATGTTGCCGAGAAGGTTCATTATTTCTTGATGGTCGTGTCCACAGAGAGCCGTGTCGTCTACGTATCTCAGGTGGGATATTTTCCTGCCTCCGACTTTGATTCCTGAATTCTCGATTTCCGCTTCTCTCGTGGTCTGTTCAGCGTAGATACTGAAGAGATGAGGAGAGAGGATGCGTCCTTGACGAACGCCTCTTTTGAATTTTGAAGGGGCTCGTGTAGTTGTTGTTCCAACGGGTAACAACTTCTTGGTCTTTGTATAGCAACGCTATGAGTGACACGAGGTGAGGTGGAAAAGGCCTCTCAAATCCATTAAATTATTGCACTTGCTCGTCTGATTTTGGCCTTGGGTGCCAACACATTCATGAGGGTTTTCCATGTTGTTGGACATTACTACCGTGCTTTACAATGTGTCTGTCAGACCCGTAAAGAAGATTTACTGATTGCACAGAAGAACAGAGTAGAGAATGAAATGAAATCAAATTGCATGGTAAGACCTCTATTTTGCATTTGCACAACTCGGGCGCATTCGAGTCCCCTCATGACACATGTACAGTCATAAGGGAACTGAGAAATGGCAGAACCCACTATTGACAACTCATTGGAGAGATGAGATGCACTCAACTGTAATGGATTCTTTTGTGTACGCCCATTTATGCATGCTTTTTTGTGTATTTGTGTGTGTGTTTGTGTGTGCATGCATGTGTGTGTGTACGAATATGTGTGCTGCACACAGGCGGAGGAGATGGGAATGGCGATAGATGTGTGGAGTTCAAAAGGCCAAGCAACAATGATCACAGTGTATGAACCGTGAACTCAGTCTTAAAACCATGTAATGCATATGCGTGAGCACACACGCGCATGCACACACACACACACACACACACACACACACACACACACATTTTGGTATCCCACCTCTCCCACTTATTGTATTGTGTCGTGAAGGGTAATATCCCCTAAAACACCCCTTCTCTTTAAATCTTTTTTTTTGTATTTTACTTTGCAGTTAACAAGAGACTGACAAACATCTCATGTATTATTTTAACCCCCAAAAACACAAAGACTCTTTTAATGTACTGAGATTAAAGTCCAGTTTGAGTAATCACAGTGACCAGAGCCTGCTAATAGCAGGAGGACGAGTTATAATGTAGTACATTTTTTTGTTAACTTTTTTTTAAAAACTTTTTTTTTACCTGGATTATTGAGCATGCACGAAGACATATTTGTAAAATGCGTTAGACACTATGTGGATAGCCTGAGGGGCCATCCTATATGGACTGATGGATGGATGGATGGATGGACTGATGGATGGATGGATGGATGGATGGATGGATGGATGGATGGATGGATGGATGGATGGACGGATAAATTACTGAAGGTTCACTTGGGTTTTGCATCATATTAGGCAACGCTTTTTGGCTTCCTACACTGTATATATGATTGAAAACATATATACTTGTGCAAAGCTTCCCCAAACTATATGACACCAGTTTACCAAGTTACAAAGACTGACACAGAAATAATACAGCCCGAGGTCCACCTTCCATCCACAGACATCTCCTCATTCTCTCTGTCACCCCCCAACGTATCAGCCCATAGACAATGTATTGGTTCAATCTGTTTTTTATGGATATAAAATGTTTGTTAGCTGCCCCCCTGGGGCTTTAAAAAAAGTGGAATGTATGTTTCATGTATTGAACATTGTTTTGGTTTTCTTGTGTTTTACACATGGAAAAATAAACAGGACTTGTTAGCATACATAGATATAATCATCATATTTTCTCTAAAGATACACTTATGGCATTGTTTCCTTTGTTGGACAGGAAACACAGGGTGAAAGAGAGTAGGAAAAAACACGCAACAAAGGCGGTCAGATATGAACCCGAGACGCCACAATCAGGCCTGAGCCTACGTGGTATGTGCTTAGCTGGCTGAGCCTCCAGGAAACCTCATGATCAACATCTATTACTGCAGTATTTTGACCAATACTTTGATCTATGACTGATGGCAGTGGCGGCGGTGGGGGGGGGGGGCTAGACCAAATAGCAAGATAATATGTGCTAAGGTATCACACCAGTGTATTAATTTACTTATATCTTCTATTTTATATCTGTGTTTTTTATTTGTTCATTCCTGTTTTATTTTTGGATCCTTTTTTTAACCCCCCCCCTTTTTTTTTTCTTCCCAATTGTATCTGGCCAATCAACCCACTCTTCCGAGCCATCCCGGTCACTGCTCCACCCCCTCTGCCAATCCGGGGAGGGCTGAAGACTACCAGATGCCTCCTCCAACACATGTGGAGTTACCAAGCCACTTCTTTTTACCTGACAGTGAGGGGTTTCGCCAGGGGGACGTAGCACGGGGGAGGATCACGCTATTCCCCCCAGTTCCCCCTCCCCGCCAAACAGGCGCCCCGACTGACCAGAGGACCAGGACATATACCCACAGACGGCTTCCCACCCGCAGACACGGCCAATTGTGTCTGTAGGGATGCCCGACCAAGCCGGAGGCAACAGAATAGACCACTCCCCGGACCCCCCCTCCCGTGTTTTTGTTTGATTGTAATCATTTTAATCTCTCTGTAAAACACTTTGGTCAACGTTCGTAGTTCGTAAATGTGCTCTATAAATAAACTGACTGAATTTATTATAATGAAATGTGTTTAGTTATGGTAACTTCACTAAGCGAGATGGTGTTAGGGGAGAACGTAGCTAGGCAGCATTGGATGGCAGTCTGTAGGATGACTTTGGAAACCAAGAAGAGGAAGAGAGTGAAGGCAGAGCCTAGGATCAAATGGTGGAAGTTGAAGAAGGAGGACTGTTGTGTGGCGTTCAGGGAGGAGTTAAGACAGGCACTGGGTGGTAGTGAAGAGTTGCTGGGTGGCTGGGCAACCACGGCAGAAATAGTGAGGGAGACAGCTAGGAAGGTACTTGGTGTGTCATCAGGACAGAGGAAGGAAAACAAGGAGACTTGATGGTGGAATGAGGAAGTACCGCAAAGTATAAAGAGGAAGAGGTTGACAAAGAAGTGAGATAGTCGGAGACATGATGAAAGTAGACAGGAGTACAAGGAGATGCAACGTAAAGTGAAGAGAGAGGTGGCAAAGGCAAAGGAAAAGGTGTATGGTGAGTTGTATGAGAGGTAAGACACTAAGGAGGGAGAAAATGACTTGTACTGATTGGCTAGACAGAGGGACCGAGCTGGGAAGGATGTGCAGCAAGTTGGGGTGATTAAGGATTGAGATGGATATATGCTGACAAGTCAGGAGAGTGTGTTGAGAAGGTGGAAGGAGTACTTTGAGGAGCTGATGAATTAAGAAAATGAGAGAGAAAGAAGGTTGGATGATGTGGGGATAGTGAATCAAGAAGTGCGGTGGATTAGCAAGGAGGAAGTGAGGGCAGCTATGAAGAGGATGAAGAGTAGAAAGGCAGTTGGTCCAGATGACATGAAGATGTTTAGGAGAGATGGCAGTGGGGTTTTTAACTAGATTGTTTAACATAATCTTGGAAAGTGAGAGGATGCCTGAGGAGTGGAGACAAAGCATGCTGGTACCACTTTTCAAGAATAAGGGTGATGTACAGAACTGTAGCAACTACAGACGTATAAAGTTGATGAGCCACAGCATGAAAATATGAGAAAGAGTAATAGAAGCTAGGTTAAGAGGAGAGGCGATGATTAGCGAGCAGCAGTATGGTTTCATGCCACGAAAGAGCACCACAGATGTGATGTTTGCTTTGAGAATGTTGATGGAGAAGTATAGAGAAGGCCAGAAGGAGTCACATTGTGTCTTTGTGGATTTAGAGAAAGCATATGACAGGGTGCCAAGAGAGGAGGTGTGGTATTGTATGAGGAAGTCGGGAGTTGCAGAGAAGTATGTAGGAGTGGAGCAGGATATGTATGAGGGAAGTGTGACAGTGGTGAGGTGTGCGGTTGGAATGACAGATGGGTTCAAGGTGGAGGTGGGGATACATCAAGGATTGGCTCTGAGCCCTTTCTTGTTTGCAATGGTGATGGACAGGTTGACGGACGAGATCAGGCAGGAGTCTCCGTGGACTATGATGTTTGCGGATGACATTGTGATCTGTAGCGAAAGTAGGGTGCAGGTTGAGGAGAGCCTGGAGAGGTGCAGGTATGCACTGGAGAGAAGAGGAATGAAAGTCAGTAGGAACAAGACGGAATACCTATGCGTGAATGAGAGGGAGGACAGTGGAATGGTCAGGATGCAAGGAGTATAGGCAAGGAAAGCATATGAGTTTAAATACTTGGGGCCAACTGTCTAAAATAATGGGGAGTGCAGAAGAGAGGTGAAGAAGAGAGTGCAGGCAGGGTGGAGTGGGGTGGAGGAGAGCGTCAGGAGTGATTTGTGACAGAAGGGTCCCAGCAAGAGTTAAAGGGAAGGTTTACAAGATGGTTGTGAGACCAGCTATGTCAGGGGGTGGCTAACCATGTGCCATGGAGAGCCATGTGTATGCAGGTTTTCATTCCAACCTTACTCCACACCAGGTGATTTCACTGGTTAGCAACCCTTCAGCCAAAGAGGAAGAATGTATCAGTGAAATCACCTGGTGTGGAGTAAGGTTGGAATGAAAACCTGCATACACATGGTTCTCCATGGCACATGGTTAGCCACCGCTGAACTATGTTATATGGTTTGGAGACAGTTTGAAGACAGGAGGCAGAGCTGGAGGTGGCAGAGTTGAAGAAGCTAAGATTTTCATTGGGAATGACGAAGAAGGACTGCATTAAGAAGGATTTTATCAGAGGAACAGCTAAGGTTGGATGGTTTGGAGACAAAGTAAGAGAGGCAAGATTGAAATGGCTTGGACATCTGTGGAGGAGAGATGCTACGTATATTTGGAGATGGATGCTGAATATGTAGCTGCCAGAGAAGAGGAAAAGAGGAAGGCCAAACAGGAGGCTTATGGATGTGGTGAGAGAGAACATGCAGGTGGCTGATGTGACAGAGGAAGATGCAGAAGACAGGAAGAAATGGAAATGGATGATCCACTGTGTCGACCCCTAATGGGAGCAGCCGAAAGTAGGAGTAGTAGTAGTAGTAGTAGTAGTAGTAGTGGTAGTGGTAGAAGTAGTAGTAGTAGTAGTAGTAGTAGTAGCTTAGTTAAGGTAGCTTAAGGTAATTCAATTAGTGCACATTCTTTGTAATAATGATCTTTTATGCCACAACATGTTATGGTGAAAGACTAAAGCAAGCAAAAAGTGCCTCGATAAGTGCAAAAGAAATCTGACAACATAAAACCTTGAGATAATGACAGGAAACTATGAACACAATAAGACCTAATAATAAATAAGAACATTTAAAACTGCCATAGGTAACACTGAACATTCCAATGCAAATCCTTCCTCCTCTCTCTCTGCTGTCTGGTATGACTCCGCTAAGCCCCTCTCACCAAATGACCCCCGCATATCCCTTCAGCCCCTTACACTCATGTACAACCGGGAAATGTCAAAGTGAGACTCTAGAAACTTGTATCGTATTTAGACCTGGGATTCTTAAAACCTGTTTTGAGGGTCACACAGGAAAAATATGCGCTCTTGAAACAAAATAAGCCCAAAACCAATCATTTAATTGTGGACAAATGGACAAAAATAAACGGATTTTCATTCACCAATCAGAGAGAGAAGTGAGAGTGACAGGATGAAGCAATCCTTGCTGTGGTAATCCGGAGGCACTGGCCAATATGTGCATTGGAGATTCTGTTTCTTTCCTAGTTCTTGATTGAGTTCATTGAAGAAAACGATGACTCGCTTATGTACGTGGAGGGGGAAATTGTGAATAGGAGCATTGCAATAGCTCTCATGTTTTTGAATCAAGCTTGGGGAACCACGTTGATCCAAAAGTCACTCACTCCAATGTGCTTGTGTTTTACTTTGAGCAAATCAAATGTTCCCATCTCCAAGATCTCCATCTGAAGAGTTGCCTCATCTATGGAAGGTACCAGCCTTTTGGCCTCTGCAGTCCACTGGCCGTCAGCCAAAATGGAGAACGGCTGTCACAGGAAGAGGAGGATTTCACCTTAGGGGCGCTTTCAAATTGTTCCTTTAAGTTTTTTGCCAGGCTCTTCACGAAATCCTTCACTGCTGGGTCCTCCAGCATCTCGTTCTTCTCACGATGCTCCCGCAGATATGGAAAGTGCAACTTTCTTCTATGAATATCTCCAAAAGGTTCAGCTTTGACGGAAAAGCTTCAACCGCCTCGTACATGTCAGCAACAGTGTAGTTCTTGTCTTGTAACTGCAGACTAAAGTGATTTAGATGAGACATGATGTCACAAAAAAATAACATATGCCATTTATAAGAGACAATCGATGCCAACACATCTTTCTGGCAAACTCAAGCATTCTGACTCGGCTGGCTTTTTTGATCTCTGATTGCATCATCCTAGCATTATTGGTGCCGACATGAGTAATAATGTTGCTGAAAGAAGTGGTGCTGTGTGCTGGGTTCCTTGATTCTCCCTCCGTGATGCCAGCACCCTAATATTATCCTCTATGTTGGAAACTCTGGCCCCAAGTAAACAGTGAACCAAAGCTGGCAAAGCTAATCTAATATTGTGGGTAATGGGGTCTCCTCTCACTAGCGTGTGTTGCTTTACTCTGTCAACAGGAGTGGGAGAAGCATGCTGGTCAGTAGGACTACCAACAGGGCTGGTGAGTGGCGAAAACCGGTTTGCAGTCGGGAGAGGTGACTGCAGACGAGGCCACACAAATGGTGGCTTGCTCTTGCGAGCCTTCCCACGCTGATAAACAGAGACAAACTGCCGTATCTGCCGACGGGGCTGAGCTAGTGCTAATAATAGCAGGTCTGCTGTCAGGCCCGGGGATAAGGTTGTTTGGAGTGCCCGTCACATCTAACATAATCATAGCCGAAAGAAGATGCCCTAACTCATGGACACGTCTCTCTAATAGAGACAACCTATCTGTAACTACGGAGCATTCACCACAAACCATCATTTTAATGAAGCTGATTTGACTGCAAATGTAATAGAGCTAACTACTAAGCTAGGCTAAGCTCAAAGCGAATTAGGAACAACAAACAAATCTAGGCACAAGAAGCTGACTGCTGAAACTAGATAATCTAGCGATAGGTGAACTAAGCACAGAAAATAGCTAAATCAGAACAAATGAAGAGGTTAGGGCAGACTATAGAGAAGAGATAGTAAGAAAATAAAAGTTATTGATCGCACGAAGCCGCCTGTCATGAAGACGGAAGCTGGAAACAGCCCGCAGTGACGTCCACGGACCAACACCGGATGAGGAGCCATCGACTTTCTGCTTTTTCGCACAGGTCATGTTCTTGGTTTAGGACAGTTATTGATTATCTGTGACTTGGCTGGTGAGTAGCTCTGTCTAGTCAAAGGCCGTAGAGAGTGCTGAGTACGTCTTATGTCTACGCATACTCTACGGCATAGGTCAAGTGTATGGTGTGGGGTGAGGTCAAAATAAAGTAGAGCAGCAAGCACTTTAGTTCACGTTATGACAGGTGCGTTAGTGCAAATGAGTCGTTGCGGGCCAGACATTTGGCTGTCGCAAGCCGGACCTAGCTCGTGGGCCACATATTGGGGTTCAGAGGTCGAGGATGTGGGGAGTGGTGGGGTGGGCCCTAGCGCCCTCTATTGGCCACATGCCAAAGCACTGATGTTCTGTTTTTCTTTTTAAAGGTTATTATTCTTATTCTTATTTGTATTTTTCCTTTATCAGAGAGTGCAGTGAAGAGGCCGGATTCAAACCGGTGACATTGTGACTATGTGGCCATGTGGTATGCGCTCTAACCATTCGGCTATGGAAGGTGCCCATGCTTTTTCTGTTTGTCATCTGCTCAGATATGCTCTGTGTCCAGCATTGTAGCGCCCATGTATTGTTTCCACGGCTCGACGTTGAGAAGGTCATGGGGGCAGTTGCTCTGTGGGGACGTTATCAAGCTGTAAAATGGTGGACTAGTATAGTTAAAAGGACCCGCACATCTTCAACACACACACACACACACACACACACACACACACACACACACACACACACACACACACACACACACACACACACACACACACACACACACACACACACACAAATTCCTCTCCGTGATTACGGGTGGCAGTACGAGGCTAACAAACCACTAGTTTGAAGAAGCAAGTTGAGGTGAACAAGGTACAGTATGTATGTGCATGGATGTGTTTTGAGCATCTGCGTGTGTGCCTGTCTGTGTGTGTGTGTGTGTGTGTGTGTGTGTGTGTGTGGCGCGCGCGTGTGCGTGCGTGTGTGTAAAATCGGTTCCAGAGGTGGCTAAGAGAGAGCCGGCGTGTCCGCAGACAAGGCAGTACTTTGTACCAGGGTCCACATGATTCATTGGCCCTGTGCTGAGCTCTTTTATGCGTGTGTTTACACATGCGCTGGGAACACGCCTCGCACAGCATGCCACCTTGCAAATCAAAGGCGTCCTGGCACGTGTGGAAGTGGGTCTATAAAAGTGCACATGAGGGGGAGAGAGGGAGCAAAAGTATACGGGCTGCGAGTTTGTTTTTTGTTCTTCAAGAGGCAACACACTCATTTTATGCACTTCTCTGCCCCCCCCCTATCTTTTGCTCTCCCCATCGAACTTCTCTATCTGTCACAGAAGTTCAGGTTGCCTAGCAACAGGGTCGCGCTTTGTCGCAGCGGGTTGCCCGCAGTGATGGCAGTCACTAGGCGGGAGCTCCAGCCTAGCAACAAAGACATCAGGTGTTGCTTCCCGCTGTTCGTCTGTGGACACTTTATGTCCCAACGGCTATAGTGTGGGTGTGTATGTGTGTGTTCACTTCTGCTCCGATGAACTGCAGAAGCTCTGCTGATGCTACCCCATGTCCCTGCCCCGCTCCCTAATTACGATTTTGCGCGCGCGCGCGACCGTGCGTGCGTGCGTGTGTGCGTGCGTGTGTGTGTGTGTTGATTTCTGCTTCAGTGATCAGTCACTAAGTGCAGCTTGCAGCGGAAGCTGTGCTCACGCCGGCATGTCAGCCACAAAGAAAGACACACTTATGGGTGGCTGCGCTGGTCAGTCCAGAGCACAGCGAATCAAACACACACACACACACACACACACACACACACACACACACACACACACACACACACACACACACACACACACACACGTTTGTACCTCACCTCCGTATCCTAAAACCCCACAGCTGAAGGTGACAGACTGAATTCTGGGAGTTTTTAAGGGGGACCATAGAGAGACAACGCTCTCAGAAATCGTCCCTTCGCCGGTTCCCCTTCACACGAAGCAACTTATCCCTCCCTCACCGCCAGCCTCGTTATTTTCCTATACGGGCTCTTTTGTGAGTCAGAGAGTGCAGTGGTTTCCTCTATCTCTTTGTATTCCTCCTCTGTCTCACCTTTCCTCCCCCTGAACGAGGATCTGGTCTGTTGACATTGGCGGCGTGTTTGCCGCTGGCAGCAGCAGTGTGGGAATACTGCAGCGAGTTCCGCAGCCGGGACAATTAAAAGGGGCTCTCTTCCAGAGTAGCACACTGCTAGCCCACGTTCTTCACCACATCTGTGAGGGGGGGGGGGGCTTACAGTCGTTAATATCAACCGAGCTTTACAAAGAAACCCCATAGCAAGGTGCAAAATAAGCCTGACAATGTAAATATTCATGTGATGAAGAGGAGTTGTTTGTGCCAAACTGAATTTTATAGGGTGAGAAACATTTTGTGCAGAGAGATCAGCGTCGATGTGCCAGTGTCATTATTTGAACAGGGTTTGGGGCAAGACCGTGTTCTTGTGTTAATTCACACTCAGTAGTAACAATTAATTTCCTGCCTCGCCGAGTCCCCCACCAATGGAGCCACTGAAACAGTTCATTCAGGAAGTGAGCGGGTCATGACATCATTTCCTCCACTGCCAGTCCAGGATGAAAAAATATGGCTTTCTAGTTTCCTGTGTAAAATTGCAGTTTTTTTCTTTTTTCTCTCCAACTTTCCCTAGAAAACCCCATTTTGCAGCCATGTAGGGTTTTTTTTTTTTTATCAGATGTGTGCCTTATTCTCAGCTGAAAATGAACCTACTAAATCTGTACAGATTAAAAATGGATCATTTAAATTTAGATGTCTTGTACACCAGTATGATACTCCAGAGAAGTATATGATAGACACATACCCAACCAAAACACTCTAATCCAAATATAGTTGAGATGGATTTTTTTTTTTTTTTTGCAGGAGGAGTCAACTACATTGCACCAGCTCCTGAGACGCAAGGGTCAAAAGAGCAAGCTAAAACCACTCTGAAGCCCACAGTTATTGATTTCACCCACAGCAACACGCACTGTAGAGGAACATCTGGGGAGGTTTCTCTCTCTTTTGCCTTCGCTTTCTCTTATGCAATATCTGTCCTCTCTACTCCACGAGCATTTTCGTGTGGTACGCTCCCTCAACTTACTTGTAGTCAGACGGGGCAGACAGTCAAACGCCAACACCCAGGTCAGAAATGAATGGAAAAGACACAGAAATAATCAGTAATGCAGAGCCACAGGTATGGACATCAGTATCGGCCCTGCGTAAATCTGTGTGGCGTCGCTGGAGCGAAACCTCCCCGCTCCCGGGGCTAGTACAGTACAAGGGTGTGCACATGAATTTGCGTCTGTGTACTTGTGTGTGTGTGTGTGTGTGTGCGAACGCAATTTCCTTTGTGGATGTGAGTCTATGTTTGCACACCCCCCCCCCCCATCTTTAGTTCCACATCAAGGCCAGCTAGGCCCGCTTTTGTCTGGTTCATACAATGGGTGGCACCAGTTTAATAGGTCACCCTGTGCACACTCATATATGCCATCCATCACCGCTGGTAGAAGAAGCCTTCCCCAATTTGAACCGTGACACGGAGCCATAAAACACAGCTACGGTGTTTGTCTATCTACCGCCTTAGGTGGAGTCAAACCGTGCGCCGTGCTGTGCTGGCACCCAACGGTCCACAGATTTGACTTGAAACTTCCTCACAGAACTTCCTCGTACCACAGACCAGGGCCCTTACCCTCACCAGCGTCTCTCTGTCTCAGCCTTAATCTTTACTTCATTGTGTCAATCTTTGTTCAGACTCGCTAAACAGTGCGAGCTGCCAGCTAGCATGACACTATCCTTTTGGGGTCACATTTGCATTTATTTGTTTAAGCTAGCAAGGCTAGCTTAATGGGCCGCTATGCGATTACGCCATGACGATTTTTAGTCCAAATTTTTAGCCTGCCTTTGCCTTTCACTCACTTCTTGCTTTAAGTATCCCCACTAGCCGGTAGCCTGGAGGTTGTGATGTATTTTGACGTGTGTGTGTGTGTGTGTGTGTGTGTGTGTGTGTGTGTGTGTGTGTGTGTGTGGGCAGCTAATCTGCATACTACTGGGCCTGTCAGTCTTGTAAGTTTTGTGCACAGTTGACCAAGGACCTCTCGTGGTTGTAGGGATTCAAAACCATTGAAAAACCTGTTTTATACCACAGCTGAGTGTTAAGTCCTCAGCTGGTTGGTCGCCAAGTCCAAGAACCGGAGAAAGGGAGCTATGCCTGGTGGGGATGTGCACTCCTACTGAGTGCAATCTTCTAGTTTCTCAACGAGCCGCCCTTCTTTTCTGTTGTAGAATTTAGATATTTTAGAGGAGTGGTAAACCCCCTTTTATTTGGACACCTTTTTCAACTCAAAACTGCAAACTTCAAAGCAAAACTATTGCCATGAGGCGTCCGGGTAGCGTAGCGGTCTGTTCCGCTGCCTACCAACTCAGGGATCGCCGGTTCGAATCCCCGTGTTACATCCGCCTTGATCGAGTGTCCCTACAGACACAATTGGCTGTGTCTGCGGGTGGGAAGCCAGATGTGGGTATGTGTCCTGGTCGCTGCACTAGCGCCTCCTCTGGTTGGTCGGGCGCCTGTTCAGGGGGAAATGTGCTAAGTCCTCATGGTGAAACTCCTCACTGTCAGGTGAAAAACAGCGGCTGGCGGCTCCACATGTATAGGAGGAGGCATGTGGTAGTCTGCAGCCCTCCCCGGATCGGCAGAGGGGGTGGGGCAGCGACCGGGACGGCTTGGAAGAGTGGGGTAATTGGCTGGAGAATTGGGGAGAAAAAGGGGAGAGAGAAAAAAAACAAAAAAACAAAACAAAAACGAACTGTTGCTATGGGTCTAGGATGGTGGAAGTGATTTCTCTCATGATAAATTCAACAGAAAGCAAGATTTAGCATTTATTAAACATTTATCTCGGTGCTCCACCCCCACTGCCGATCCAGGGAGGGCTGCAGACTACCACATGCCTCCTCCAATACATGTGGAGTCACCAGCTGCTTCCCTTCACCTGACAGTGAGGAGTTGCACCAGCGGGACGTAGCGCGTGGGAGGGTCACGCTATTCCTCCTCCCCTCAGAACAGGCACCCGACCGACCAGAGGAGGCGCTACTAGAGCGACCAGGACACATACCCACATCCGGCTTCCCACCCGAAGACACGGCCAATTGTGACTGTAGGGGTGCCCGACAAAGCCGGAGGTAACACGGGGATTCGAACCAGCGATCCCCGTGTTGGAAGGCAACGGAATAGACCGCCACGCTACGCGGACGCACTTATCTAATGATTTATCCATTCGTTATGTCAGTCTGCATCTTCCAGCTCCAACATCCATTGTAATTAATAAATACATATTTTTTGGGGGGGTCTAGCAGTACAAACTCGGTTTTTACAACTTGCCTTGTCTTGCTTAATCATTGGTGCAGTGTTATGCTTAAGTGTAGGTTCTCACATGTGGCGTCATCGAACCTGACACAGAACGATCCGAATCCATCTGCCTGTCAAACACACAGGCGGAGTAATTGATGGGGAAAATGAACATAACGTGGGCCACGGTGTTTCACATTCCAGGCACATCAGTGAGTTTCCTGTCTTTGACGCACACCCTGTATTAACACACACACACACACACACACACACACACACACACACACACACACACACACACACACACACACACACACACACACTGATCCTGACTGATGTGGACGGATGCTGAAGGACGTCCTAGGTACAAGGGATGTAGATTCTCAATAGGAAAACAACCTACACACACACACACACACACACACACACACACACACACACACACACACACACACACACACACACACACACACACATCCTCCTCTCCCGGGAATGCCTGCAGTCGGGGAGCCCCAGGCAAGTGTCAGGTCAAAAACAAAGGCAACTCATTGGCCAAGGACATCCTACAACAGTCAAACGCACAGACAGATGTGGATGCGCGTCACACACGCGCGCGCAAACGCGCACAGTAATGTTATGAGGGCTCACCCGACAGCTCTACATTGTTTGTAGTCTGAAGTGTGTTTCTGGTAAGGTATAGGTATTGGTTTGTTATCAGGCTAGTTGTCCCAACATGTGCATACAATGTGTTGGTATATCAAGATACAGTGCTAAGATTAGTTGCATGCCTACCTGACAAATGTAGAGACCATTTTTTTCCTGGACCCCCCCCCCTTTTCTCCCCAATTGTACTTGGCCAATATCGCCACTCTTCCGAGCCGTCCCGGTCGCTGCTCCACCCCCTCTGCCGATCCGCGGAGGGCTGCAGACTACCACATGCCTCCTCCGATACATGTGGAGTCGCCAGCCGCTTCTTTTCACCTGACAGTTTCGTCAGGGGGACGTATAGCGCGTGGGACCACACTATTACCCCAAATTCCCCCGAACAGGCGCCCCGACCGACCAGAAGAGGCGCTAGTGCAGCGACCAGGACACGTACCCACATCCGGCTTCCCACCCGCAGACACGGCTAATTGCGTGTGTAGGGACGCCCGACCGAGCCGCGGGTGACACGGGGATTCGATCCAGCGATCCCCGTGTTGGTAGGCAACGGAACAGACCGCTGCGCCACCCGGGCGCAGTTACACTCCTACCTGACCACGTGGAGACAAACTGAAAAAAACAAATCACTGCACCACCTCCAGAACCACCGTGCCGCGTATGAGCTGCACCGCATCACGCTGATTCAATGTCCTACAAAACAAACACGCTTCTTGATAGTAAGCACACAGAAAAGACAACAGACACGTTCCGTCACTTCCTTTTCCTGTTAGTTTATTTTTCAGTTGCTTAGAAAAACAAAACAAACAAGAGCTCACAGACGAACCCGTTCCTGTAAATCTGCTGCTCGACCGCGTGCCAACCAGAGCCTCGTTCTTCATATGCATGACAATATGCACATGGAGGTGTGTCGCATTCAATCGTCGAGTGAGTCACATGACTCGGGGGGGGGGCGGGGTAGGCGGGGTCTTAAGGGCACATGGGATGGGGAGGCTCCAGTGCCACAGATGAGGGGGGTTGACCACCCCACCCACCCCACCCCCCCATCTCCCCTCCGTCTCTGATGCGAGCGAGCCGCTCTTTGCATAATGAGACTGATCAACAGACACGTCTGTAGTAAGTACAAACTAAAACACGGTAATACCACACTTACATACTCGCCAGCAAGAAGGGTATTACAGTTCAGCTGATTTGCAAACCCATCGGAGGGGGAATGAATATGAATATATGCATATAATATGCACACACATGTGCACGCACGCACACACACTAGTTCATATACACACATGTACACATATATACATACAAGCTAAGTCGTTTAAATAGAAACTTAGAAATGAAACATCACAGATACAATGAAACAAAAATCATAAAACTTTTCGGCAGATACAATCTTACAGACGCTTCGACCGCACCTCCAAAAAGGTTTATTAATGAGCTTTTAACGCACCCCAATCATCTGACTAAGTCATCAGGGTTTGTTCCTACCAACACAAGATCTGGATTCTTGATGCAAGACAGAAAAACTAATTATAATAGCAATAAAAATATTAATAATACTAAACAAACACATTACACTGCCCACAGAGATTCAATGGGGGAACATCGCGTGTGTGTGTGTGTGTTTGTGCATGCATGTGTGTGCATGCACATAAGTGAGCGTGTGACTCCTCCCAACCAGTTTGGGCTAATTCCTGATAAGAACACATCAGAAGGCCATCTTACAGCCACCATTACTATCTAAAGCCAGATCTGTGCGGCGCTACTAAATCCCTTCCGGATCTCTCCTTTTAAATACGTGTAGATATACTGTACTGCTGGATTATACATAGAGCCCATTTACACATGGTATATGATTGGCTTGATACGTCAATATTATAATACACACATTAGCATGTCAACCAGAGCGAGGGTCACATTTGACTAGCTAACAAGGTCATGTTTTCAGGAATCATCTTCAAATACAACTTAAATGTTTTGTCATTTTTCAAAAGAAAACAAAAAAGAGTCAACCTTAAAGGACTTAACAAAATGCCCACCGCAAAGAATGGCTTGAGTAGGACAATTTGAAGACGCATTTCATTTATTTATTTGTGTGTGTGTGTGTGTGAGTGCCATGCTCCTATGTATTTTCACATTTCATTATTTTTTTTTAATTTCTAAATTCAGCCTCAACTATGGGCTGTGTTTTTTAGGAACAGAAAGATGAGAGTCATTACTCCAACTGGGTCATTCTCAGCATGCCCCGTTACCACAAGCCCTGCAAGCCCCAAAACAAAAGATGCTTCAGTAAAAATAGATAGTTAACAAGGCCACTAGTCTCTTAAAACATCCTATAACCCCTTGCTATACGCAATCCATTTATATTTCACTATTTTAAAGTTAATCCACAACCACTGGTTCAAATCCAACTTTTTGCATTTCTCGACTTTCAAAGCAAAGAGCCTCAAAACAGTGCAAAAAAAATCAAACCTGTGCAATAAGGCCTATATCTAGCAGATCACATACATACGCCTTTATGTACGGTCCATAATATGGGTAAGAACATCACGCTTCATCCCTGAGGGATGAAACGTTTCTCTCAGTATCACAGGAAGTTGAATCAGTTCATGTGGACACAACATTTACTGAAGAAACGTTTCATCCCTCATAAGTGACCTCTTCAGTTGACACTGACTGCAGGTATCCCACCGTTATAAACAACACAGCTGCATAACAGTGTTACAGTTTCATTTAGCAGACACCTTTATCCAAAGCGACGTATAACTGAGAGTTAATACAACATAAGCAAGGATCTAGCCAGGAGGCAACAATGCAAGTAAGTGCCAAAAAACTAGGTTCAAGTCCGATACAGGCAGCGCACAAAGGCAATGCATAGGGGTGCATAGAAGCGACTTATTTTTTTGTATTAATACCATCAGGTGTGGAGGTGTTTGTGAGAGGACTGAAACCAACGATCGGCTTCATTTGCAAATTGCCATGACCATTTATTAGAGTTACAATGGCCAAGTGTACAATTCACAGAGGATTTGACTTTTTTTTTTTAAATGTATACTTTTTTAATCCCCGTAGAGAAATTCTTCTCTGCATTTAACCCATCCTAGCTGTGTAGATAGGAGCAGCACCCGGGGACCAACTCCAGTTTGTCTCGGTCAGGGGCACGGACAGGAGTATTAACCCTAACATGCATGTCTTTTTGATGGTGGGGGAAACTGGAGAACCTGGAGAAAACCCACCGCAGACACGGGGAGAACATGCAAACTCCACACAGAGGACAGCCCAGGATGAACCTCCGAGGTTGGACAACCCCGGGGTTTGAACCCAGGACCTTCTTGCTGTGAGCGCTAACTACTGCGCCACCGTGTCGCTCAAAACATTTTTTTTGGGAATGCTTGCAATCACAGCATTGTAAAATGGCGACGGTTGTGCTCTTAAGGCCCCAATTTGAACCAGTGGTTGTGGATTAACTTAAAAAAACAAAAACAAAAAACAAACGTAGACCCACCTCTCGGGGCCTTAAGAGTACCACCTTACAATGCTGTGACTGCAAACATTCCCAAATCCTCTGTGAATAGTACACATGGCCATTGAAACGCTACTTAATGGTCACACCCATATTTGCATAATGAAACTGATCATTGGTTTCTGTTGCTATGCAACTGTATTGTTTATAAGGGTGGGGATACCTGTAGTCAGTTTAGACTGAAGAGGTCACTTAGATGAGGGATGAAACGTCTCTGCCAATAAACGTTGTGTCCAGATGAACTGATTCAACCTTCTTTGATTTTCTTACCTGGATTATTGAGCATGCATCAAGACATTTCTCTCAATAAACATGTCCAGAAGAACTAATTTAACTTTCTGTGATCACATACAGACATACATACATACAGACAGACATACATTTTACTCTTGAAGACATGATTTCAAAAAGAACAATTCAATAATAAAAGGAACAATACAGGGTAAAAAATAATATAATATTAATGATGAGGATAACAAAAAGTACAGACATGCATGACTTGACAGGAAATGAGGCACCCCCAATTTTTTTTTTCTGAGGACAATTGACAAAAACAAAGAATTATATTAATAGTTCTGCACCCTAAACCCAACCCCCACTCCTCCAGTGTTGCAGCCCTTCTACTCCTGGTATCATTTGTCTGGGCTGTGCTTGTGGTTCGGGGAGCTGGGGGGTGGGGAGATCCACGGGGTTTGTTGGGATTGTGTCATCCCACATGGGCTCAAGCAGCCATCTGCCACTCTGTCCCAGCCAGCCTTATCCCTAGCTCAGGCCAGGCAAGCAGGCCTGTGTTATCCCCACAAAAAGGTGTCCTGCTGGGGGGTGGGGTGGGGGTGGGGGGGACAAAGGCAGCAGGAGCTTTGGGAGCTCTGGAGCATGGCCCCGTAGCAAGGCCCTTTTGACCTGGTCCCTGGCCTGAGGGTTGGGGGGTGTTGGGCAGACAGCCTAGTCAGACAGCAGCATGTCTACTCTCTCTCTTTTATCAGCCATGAAGACCCCAGGGGCTGATGGAGAGACAGACGCGGAGGAGGGGAGAGAGAACAAGGGAGGGGGAGGAGTAAGAGAGACACTGAGAAGGGACGGTGGTTGGCAAATGAACACAATGGCGAGACTGACACGGTGCACCTCAACTCCCTCTCCATTCATCTTTGGAGAAAGAATCCCTCTATTCCCAGTGGACAAGTTGCTGACCTCTCCTCCTCCCCCCAACACGACCCCTCTCTTGCCCAGCTTCTCCTTTATCCATCAAATGCTACAGGCAGACACGTTTCTAAAGTCTGTGCGGCTGAGCACGCCCCTACTGGCCATTCAATAGGCTTGCATTTTTTTCGTGAATGTATCAAATGCATTGTCATTCTTTTGGGAGCCCCATCTTCTATATGCTCTTTTTTAGTGTATAACAGTTTATGGTTTATGCACTGGTCACCAATATTGGAGTAATTTTTTTTTTTATCACCAGGCCTCATGGGATTACTGAGTTGAATACAATAAACAGAAAATTGATTTTTTGTTTGAGAAAAACATGTTCAGGTTTCTCAATCCTTACGTTTCGCACTGAGAAAACTAAAGAAACCAAGTCCAGTGGATGGACCTCTTAACGTGCCACTGTAAATAACCGTTTAAAACAGGAGCACAGTGATGGGCTCATGCTTGTGGGCATTGGTAGTGTTTCCTTATACTGACTTCCTTTTATTTTATCCATCCATCCATTATCCAAACCGCATATCCTGCTGTCAGGGTCACGGGGATGCTAGAGCCTATCCCAGCAGTCTCTGGGCGGCAGGTGGGGCGACACTCTGGACAGGCTGCCAGGCTATCACAGGGTGGAGTGACTGTAGTGTTGGTCATAGGGCCTGGAGTTCGTTTCCATAATGTATTATTAACTTCCGGGTTGGCCGCGGAATTTCCCGTTGCTGTTTATGTTACTGAATATTTCAAATTCGACTATATAACTGAATTGTGAAAAAAACAAAACCATACATTCGAGTGTGAAAATTAATATTCGTTTGTGGAAAAAAAGCAGCACCCCATTTGGAAATACTTCGGATCTTGGTCAGAAAATGGAAAAATTGTGGAACCTCGAGATAAAGTTGTATGCAAGCTGTGTAAGCTACAGTTAGCTTACATTTAGCTTACCATTCCACCATGAGTAACCTGAGGGCACAGGACGTTTTATGGTATAGGACAGTATTTTATTTGTTTATTTAGTAATGTGTAGGTATGTAGATCTTTTAAAAGACATGTTTACGTTGAAATAAATATACCAATACAAGTAGTTATGTCTCTTGTTGTATTAGTTTGCCCTCTTATGGATATAACGCACAAAAATATGTTCAAATGGGTTCGAACCTGTGTTTTTTTTTTTAGAAGGAATAATCGAACGTCATTTTTGGGCAATTTTGACAGCCCTGTCACTCATCCAATTGACATCCCGACTGTAACGACCCCAACTAAACAAAACAAAAACAAACAATTGTTAGTTGGGTCTTTTTTTCAACCACTGTTTACAGGGGTTGGGATACCTGCAGATGAAGTGATTCAACTTTCTGTGTATTCCTATGATTAACATTTGGTAGGTTAGAGCTTTCCTGTTTTTTTCCATGATGAACAGAGGATGAGTGTACATGGAGTCGTTTAAAATGCCATGACATTTAATGAGATTTTAATTTAGTCTGGATGCTAAATTATAAGATTGCTCCTGAAAAAGGTGACACAAATCTCAAAGGCTCTAGGGGCATTTTGGATCGAAGACAGGGGAAAGTTGCTCTGTTATGACCGGGGTTTTTGGGTTTAGTGTTGATGGACCTAGAGGCTGTAGTGGTGATCTCAAAGTAGTGGATGATTATATTGCAGATATTCCATGATGGCTTGAAGCTTGGTGGTCAGGGGTTTAAAGTCGATGACAGGATAGCAGTTAGGCAGAGCTGAGGCCAGAGCATGTTGGAGCATATGAGGTTTCAGGATCACATTATCACTCAGAAAAAAAGTGAAATTCACTGCCAGGGGCATTGGGGGCTACCTCCTCTCTGCAACTAGGCGGTGGTGGTGAGTTTCTGTATGGTACGGATGTAGTACTGGGTAGTGAGTGCTTCAAGTGGAGTCCAGTGGTGGGCATGAAGCTCAATGACCTCCATGAGGAGAGAACGGGTCAGCTGAGACTCGGCTGGACACAGCATCTTGTCCCTGGCGGCTGCTAGGAGATCTGTCATCATCTCTGGGAGCTGCTCCTCTAGGAGCTGCCCTGTGCTCTGCAACTGGTTGATGGAAAGGACAGAGGTAAGCAGTGAAAGAACAGGGGAGGGCAAGGAGGGGAAGGGGGGAAGACAAAGAAATAAGGACATTGGGAGAAGAGCTCAGAGAGGATCAGAGAGCAGAGAAGAGTAGCGAGGAAGAGGATGGTATGCGAAAGATCAAATTGAGTTCAACACAGGATCAAGGTAGATGGGAGGGAAGAAAGAGAGGGAATGGACTAGTTAATTACCTCAAAAAATACCCCTCACAAAAAAACATGATCATATCATTAAACTGAGTGTGTACAGCTGATCTAATACTCTGAAGTAATGGACATGAAGAAAGATACAGGTGAGAGGTCAGAAAAAACTCCATGTGTACTTCCTGACTGAAAGCAGGAAATATGTCACTATGACATCTTACAAAGACACTGTGACATCTTACATCAGCTTTTGTGAGGACACGTGTGCCCACCAAAACTTCCTGTACCTTCAACAAAAATAAGCCCTCTTTCACAGCAAAACCCAGGCAACTTTGTCAGGCCAAAGACGAAACCTTCAGGAGTGGAGATAGGATCAGATACCACAAAGCCAGAAATACACTTACAAAGGAGATCAGAGTGGCACAAAGGTGCTACTCTGAAAAGTTGAAATACAGGTTTTCCGCCAATGACCCATCATCAGTCTGGAGTGGTTTGAAAGACATTACCAACTACAGCAGAACACCCCCCTACACACACACACACACTGCAGGGAACCATCAACTGGCTGACGATCTAAATGGGTTTTACTGCAGGTTTGAAAAGCAAATTTTCACACCCCTCACCCCCTCTGGCCACAATACAACCAACTGCACTCCCCTGCCAGCCACTCTCCCCTGCCCACCAAACCCCCATGTGCACTCAGGATCTGTGCTGAGGACGTGCGCCAGCACTTCCAGAGACAGAAGACCAGGAAGGCACTGGGCCCGGATGGGGTGTCACCCTCCTGTCTGAAAGTCTGTGCTGACCAGCTGGCTCCCATTTTCACACTGATCTTCAACAGATCACTGGAGCTGTGTGAAGTCCCCTCGTGCTTCAAGACCCCTACATCCTGGTCCCCAAGAAACCCCGTATCACAGGATTAAATGACGACAGGCTCATTGCCCTGACGTCTTTGGTCATAAAATCCTTCGAGAGACTGGTGTTGGCCCACCTGAAGGAAATCACAGGCCCCCTGCTCGACCCCCTGCAGTTTGCCTACCAAGCAAACAGGTCAGTGGAGGATGAGGTCAACATGGGATTGTCCTACATCTTCCAACACCTCAACTCCCCAGGGACATATGCAAGGGACATATGTCAAAAACTTTTATGTTTGTGGACTTCAGCTCAGCATTCAAAACCATCGTCCCAGATATCCTCTGCTCTAAACTCACCTGGCTTACTGTACTAGCCCCCATCTGCCAGTGGATTACAAACTTCCTGACAGACAGGAAGCAGCTGGTGAGGGTGGAGAAAATCACACCCAGCACCTGGACAATCAGCACTGGCACCCCCCAGGGATGTGTGCTCTCCCCTCCACTCTTCTCCCTCTAAACAAATGACTGCACCTTAGGTGACCCGTCTGTTAAACTCCTGAAGTTTGCGGATGACACAACCATCACTGGCCTGTCTGCATATAGACAGGAGGTTGATCAGCTGGCCCTCTGGTGCGGCCATAACATCCTCGAGCTGAACATGCTCAGAACAGTGGAGATGACAGTGGACTTCAGGAGGAACCCCCCAACACTGCCTCCCCCTCACCATACTCAACAACACAGTGTCTGCGGTGAAGACCTACAGATATCTGGGTTTCACAATCTCCCAGGACCTAAGGTGGGCATCCAGCATAGACACAATCATTAAAAAGGCCCAGCATGTACTTTCCCCGCCAGCTCAAGAAGTTCAACCTGCCTCAGGAACTGCTTTAATCACTGCAATAATCCAGTCTGTCCTTTGCACATCCATCAATCTCTGGTTTGGATTGGCCACCAAACAGGACAGGGACAGACTACAGCAGACTGTTAAGTCTGCAGAGAAAATAATCAGTGCCAAACTGCCCTCAATTCAGGACTTATACACCTCCAGAGTCAGGAAATGGGCAGGCCCCTGCAGACCCATCACTCCCTGGTCACAACCTGTTCCAACTCCTCCCCCCTGGTAGCCACTACAGAGCACTGTACCCCAAAACAACCAGATATTAAAAGTTTCTTTCCAGGGGGGTGTCATTCAAATTGAACGCTTAACACTGTCAAATAAATCCAGTCATTTTGTATATACTGTACTGTACATTGAACATATACTGATACGCTCTGTCATGTCCATCTATCTCAGGCATGTATGAAAGTAACCTGTTAACCTTTATTTCAGCATCTGATAGTCTCTGGACCATTGCACTTTATCGCCTCTTATTTCGCCTGTACATAGTCAATCTTTGTGTATACTATATCTGAAGATTTTTGTGTTGTAGTGTTGTTATTCTATGTTAAGTACACTGAGAGAGCCATGAAACTGGAGTCAAATTCCATGTATGTGCAAACCTACATGGTCAATAAACATGATTCTGATTCTGACGTCTGTCTATACAGACAGAGAAGAGGATCCCTGACCCTCTGGCAATAAAGCCATGTGCGTGTTTGTGTGTGTGTACATTGATGCATGTGAGTAACTGAAATTGTGCACAGTGATTGCTTTGTGAGTATCTGGGAACTGTTTGAGAGCTCAGCTCTCTTTCCTTTTTTGTCCATCCACTCCCATTTGATACATTACTCATTTACTTTTATATTACATTGTATCACTTTAACCTGAATTCCTTATCACTTTCTATGTCCATGCCAAGTGTCACTTGTGTGATTTGTCTGTGTGTGTGTGGGGCTCATACCTCCATAGAACAACAAAGGACTGCATCTTCCTTTACATCTGTGGACTCCAACAGCTAGAGGGGACAATACAGAAACTATGAGAGTTCAAGATAACTGAACATATTGCATTAAGACTACAAAATAACACACCCTTACTGAAAAAAACGTAAACACAACAGTAAACATTAAGAAGCGCATCAGAGGCTAATGCTGTTTGTAAATATATATATATATATATATATATATATATATATATATATATGGTTTTTTTGCAGTAGGCTACCTATAAGGGATTATGCACATGCTTATGTATAATGCACACAAACACACAAAAACAAACAAAAGTATAGGTTTGCAAGATTATAGGATATGGAGGTAGACTTGAACACGGCCGATATGACTGTATGAGCAATAATTCAACTCATTGCTTGTGTCCAATGTTGTAGTCTACATTAAATATGAGCTATTCTCAATTTCCACACTGTAGGTCTAATGGTATCTACCTGTTTGGTTCTGGGGAATTTCGCAGATGTCAGCTCCTGAGTATGCTTAGATGGAGTTTGGTGAGAGTATGGCGGTTTGATGTGGCATCGTTATTGTAGTCTTATCATTCCCAGAGACAAGTAGGACTAGCTCATAATGAGTTCTCTGGGGACCTGGGGTGTGAATCCCTGCTCAGTATACTTAAAATGTCTTAATCATTACTCGTCTATCATTAGTTCTTCTCTCTTTTGCCATATTTCTCCTCCTTTTCTCTCCACCTCTTCTAAAACTGTCCTCCTACACATTTGCATACACAGCTTCATAGAAAACTTAAAAAGCAAC
Source organism: Lampris incognitus (assembly GCF_029633865.1). Lineage (NCBI taxonomy): Eukaryota > Metazoa > Chordata > Actinopteri > Lampriformes > Lampridae > Lampris > Lampris incognitus. Next base: position 19,180,591 of record NC_079222.1, read on the forward strand.
ATCCTGATACAACAGATTTAATGTATGCCAGCTGTTATTTGTACATTACAACAAGCCTTCACAATGACTTCTTTAAAACCACTAGAAATGTAAAAGGAAGACTAGAGCCAACCTGACATTTCTGAGACAGTATAAAAATTGAAATAAAACCAAGATGTAGTTTGATGAAAATTACAGCATGCTAACGAGTTAAAATAATTGAAAATTCAACTTAACATGGGCTTTCAATCGTTACATAAAAACCTCAGGAGCCATGATTAGCATGTCCCTCAAGCAAATCCAGGGCTCTGTTAATGCTAGCTGTGGGTACACAGCCATTTTAAACAAGGAAATATTACACTGTCTGAAAAAAAAAGTTTGTGCAAAAGTTTTTTTTTTCCTCTGCTGGCCCTTTCAAAATCAAAATTATAATTTTTTTTATAGTTAAACTGATGTATGCCTGAAATGTGTCTGGATTCCATTACTTGTTTTCTCTGTGGCTGAGCGGGAATTTCCTGTCATCTAAAAGCATTGCAGCTCCTTGGAACCAGCGCTAGTTTGTATTTGCTAGCCTTTTCGTTGAAGCCGGCAGCTGCAAACTGATTACAACTTTGAGTGACTGTATCATCAGCCAATCACATTTTGATGTGTAGTGACAGACGGCCCCAGGGGCCCTGTGATGTATGGGTGCTAGCCCCGGGGTCGTCATCAACTCTGAGCTTGAGCCTTTGGTGGGTTGTGAGTGAACTAAGCACAATAGCCATCACATTCACAGCTACTGATGATCTTGCTGAGGATCTATTTTTGTGGGTTTTTTTTTTTTTTGCGAATCTGGTAGGATTGTCTGCATTTTTTTAAATGTTCTCCCAAACGGACTAAATTACTGGATGAATTTTGTGAGAGAAGGCTGCCACAAGTCTCTCAGGTGAGGTTGAATGTCATCTCCAGGTTAGTGTGCACATTTTTCTTATTGAACTGAAGGTGGTGCACTGATGATATTGTTGCTATACTTGACTGGTGAACACTGCATCAACTGTGGAAACTTGTTTGTTATCGCCACCAGGCGGTATGTGTTTGGTCGCATCGTGTGTCTGTCCGCGGCTAGTCTCGTAAACCACGGGACCTATCAGCCTAAACTTTTTTGTGCACAGTTATGACTGTGATCAAGAACCTCTCATAGTTGTGGTGATTAAACACCTTCGGAAAACGTTTGTTCCCACTACCGCCGCTCCCTCTCTCCATTCACTCTCAAGCTCGCTCGACCAACGTTGCTTGCTGTTGCTGCACGCATGCGCGTAGTTGATTTAGCTCGGGCATCAACAGCGACCATTATGTAGTGCAACGTACGCGAATAAGTAGACACGTTAGCCCTTGGGTAACGGGTCAGACCCTTTAGTAGACTGGTCAACGTTGTCGCCCGTGGTGCAGGAGAGATGGGTTTGTGTCCCGGCCGTGGTGGCGGTTCCCGGGCTGCCCCCCGAGTTCGCTACAGTATTTTGGGTATGAGTGTTGAAAGTAAACGAGACGTCGATCGTATTTCGCAAATCAGCAAATAATTCACTGCTGAGCTGAGCACAGAAGAACTGGGCGAGCCAAAAATAATTCGCTTTATTCGCCTCGCTACCATGTTTGTATAACGGATATCATGAGGGGGATTAGACGCGGAGGTGGCATTGACTCCAGTGGTAAAACTCCTATAAAAATACAATTTCACGAGTAAGATTAATTACAGTCACAGCTGAGAATCACCTCAGTAGCTACAATTAAACAATTTCCATGACTGAGCTATGTTTTTTTAAAACATTTTTATTGCTTTAGAATGAATTAAAAGTAATTCGCCTACATTCCTTTTATATCATGAAAACCGCGACGGTTAAACACATCTTGACATCATTTAATAAGGGTCCCTTCTCCCGGTAGGCGAAAAAAGGTGTAGTCGGAGCACCGGAGAAGGGCAGATACGCCTGGTGGAGAGAGAGCTACACTCTACTGAGTGCACTCTTCTAGTTGCTTTTGTGCCCATGTTGTGTGCGTGTGCAAATCTGGTTGCCGAGTGACATAAAGGCTCTGATGGTGATGCTGCAACAGCTGCTATAGAGCACAGTGGTGTGCGTTGTGGTTGTTGAAGATCAGATGTTTGTTGGTTTTGATCCAGTAGTGCTTCTAGTGCGTGATAGTGTATTTTGTACACGGCTGTGTTGGCTGTATCAGCACCCTTATGAGAAATGTGTGAGTGTGTTTTGGGCTGAGGCAGTTCATTACTGAAGGCCCTATGTGAAAGCCCACGGCCTGAACGCCCCACAAATCACTTGTGTAGGCAATTTTTTTCAAACTTTAAACTCAGATATCTTTTAAAAAGGTAAAAATACAGAATACAGACAACTTACACTGTAAAATGCTGAAAGTTCAAATGTACATGTCTTTAAGCCCAATAACAATAAAAATATACGGCACTAAATGAAAGCAGGTTACAAACATGCTTTACAAAAAGAGCAGAAATATAACTACACATATAAAACAGAAATTAAAAAGAAAGGATGCAGCTTTTCAGCATTTAAAAACGCTAATTACGCTACATGACTAACGATAACATCAAAGTGTGTCATCACCCATTAATGATTAAAACGTGGGTTTTGGCACTAGTAATTGTTTTACAACAGGTACACAATATCTCCAATTTAGCAGAAAGTCTGGACTCCATGAGGAGGGATCCTTACATTGAGTCTGTTTCATTCAATTGAATGGTCTGAAATAATGTGTATTAATTTACTATTAATACACTTCTACCTTTTGTCTGTTTTGGGTTGAGCTGTTTCCATTGGGATGTTGGTGTTAATGTTTCTTATTGGCAAAAATTAGTTTATATCTCTTCTGTGTTCATTATTGTATTTTTTCTCAAAGTATTTTTTTTCTTTGGCACTTTGCCTGTTATCTAGGATGTGAAAACAAACCGAACCAAACCTGTCAGATCAGTACCATTTTATAACTCTACTAACTGTTCAGGATGGAGTATATTCCAATGTTATATCCCTCTTGGGTAGGATGAGATCATGTCCCATTAATCTGCTCTGACTATACAGCTGTCATGTCTACCTAGATGCACTTCCCAACACACCTAGAGCTGCTATCCAACCCTGTTCTGCAGGCTGCAGCTGTAGCGGACAGCCATCGCATAGTGTGTAAGCATACACAGACACTTTTGCAACACATAAACACAAATAAACATGTACAAGAACAAGCCTTTCACCCTCATATGCCACTTCCTAACCCTCAACACAAATTACACACACGCACACACACACGCACACACACACACACACACACACACACACACACACACACACACACACACACACACACACACACACACGGAAATGGCATGTTACAGAGTCGCATGTAGCTGGAAGCCAACAGCCACATGTCAAAACAGATATACAGGAAATCGAAATCAAAGTCTCTGGGGAAAAAAACTGTACTATTTGAGAACATTGAGGATGCAAACACACATGCAGACACACATGTACAGACATAGGCATTCATAATACAAATACTACATACTAATATTTTGATTTCTGACTCACATTAGAACTTTTTTCCACTAGTATTTTTTTTTTGGAATGTACCCCCCTTTTCTCCCCAATCGTACTTGGCCAATTACCCCACTCTTCTGAGCCGTCCCAGTCGCTCCTCAACCCCCTCTGCCGATCCGGGGGAGGGCTGCAGACTACCACATAACTCCTCCGATACATGTGGAGCCGCCAACCGGTTGTTTTCGCCTGACAGTGAGGAATGTCACCAGGGGGACGTAGCACATGGGAGGATCACGCTAGTTCCCTCCAATCCCCCCCCCCCGCCCGAACAGGCGCCCTGGCTGACCAAAGGAGGCGCTAGTGCAGCGACCAGGACACATATCCACATCCGGCTTCCCACCCGCAGACACGGCCAATTGTGTCTGTAGGGACGCCCGACCAAGCTGGAGGTAACACGGAGATTTGAACCTGTGTTGGTAGGCAACGGAATAGACCGCTATGCTACCCGGTCACCCTTCCACTGGGTATGTTTTACTCATAATTAACCAAATATCATTTGGTAATTATGGAATATGTGTGCGCATGGGAATTTGTGTATGCACATGACTAATGTAAAGTATGTGTGTGTGGGCGTTGTTTTATGATCACACTCTCGGTGGCGTTGCCAAGCCTTTTAACAAGGTGAGATAATGCATTGGGCATACACTCAGACAGGGTGTGGGTGGTGTGTGAGTGTTAGTTGTATTTAAAGACCACATGAAATGAAAAACGGGTTTTCCCCCCTATGTTACCCGTTTTATCTGCAAAAGGTTCTCATTTGCCTATCACCGAGTGCCAAAAAATTCACAAAAAAGGCATTGCCCTTTTATTCGCAATTAAAGAACCCTGTGTTTCCTCTACCTGGAATAGGCGTCACGTTCATAGCTACATCTCAACATGTGTGGGCGGGCATCAAGAAAAATGTCCAGTAGTCATTTAATTTGAATTTCCCCATCCCTCCCCAACCTTATAAAACTCAAAATGTGCGTTACTGCACTCAGTTGGACGCAGTGCCATCCTTGGCTGTTCGCATCCAAAAACACTTAATTTATTTTCCAAACTCTACGGCTACGAAAACAATGGCTGGAGTACATTCATGTTAGAATGTCACTCAAATTGGGCGGCACGGTAGCCCGGTGGTTAGCGCCGTCGCCTCACAGCAAGAAGGTCCCGGGTTCGAACCCCGGGGTTGTCCAACCCTGGGGGTCATCCCGGGTCGTCCTCTGTGTGGAGTTTGCATCTTCTCCCCGTGTCTGCGGTGGGGTTTCTCCGGGTGCCCCGGTTTCCCCCATCATCAAAAAGGCATGCATGTTAGGGTTAATACTCCTGTCTGTGCCCCCTGACTGAGGCGTGGCAAGACGAATTGGAATTGGTCCCCGGGTGCTGCACGGCGGCTGCCCACTGCTCCTAGCTACACAGCTAGGATGGGTTAAATGCAGAGAGGAATTTTCTCATGGGATGGGTTAGAGTTTACCAAAATAATAATAATAATAATAATAAAAAAAAAAACAACAAAAATCGACCGCCCATCTCTAACTGAATTCCACCCTAAGGGTCTGTGTTTTTCGGAAATGCGTCACATCATGGAATCTTGCGCCCCCCCCCCCACCCCCATGCCATTTCATGTGGTCTTTAAGTGTGTGAATGCTGGAGAGGTAGGGTGAGCGTGCCAAACTGGCAGACGCGGTGGCCCGATTGGTAAAACTCTCTGGCACGCTTCTTCTTTTTTCCTCTAAAAATCGTAGCTGCTTTAAATCTTTCTCTCTCCCCGATTCTGTCACCATTCTCTAATTCTCCTCTGCTTATTTTCCTTCTCAGCCATGCTGTTAACAAACCGCAACTTCAACAATGGTCAACCTGAACCCACTGATCTCCATCTCTCCCACATTTTATTTCTTTTCTCTACATCTTTGTTAAGTTTGTTGTTCTCGCTCCCCCTCTCAATGTTTCATCTTGTCCAAACCAGTACTGTATCATGGTATATCTGCTGTGGCTAGCTGGTTTCCATGGTGACCACAGGAGTCTGTGTAGACGAGCAGGGCCCGCTGACAGGAAGTGAACCTGGGGCCAGGTATTTTACTGGAAGCGCTGATGGATGTTACAATCCTACCCTGGTCTGTCTGGACAACTAGACCGACAAACCCCATTGTGTTGAAAGTCTAGACTACGTCTGGTTAAAAAGAGGAAACTGGCATTTGTGCTTCACCGCTTATGCAAAAGTCAACGGTATTTTCTGAGAAAAATGGGAACAGGTGAAAATTAATATGGCCATTACAAAAAAAAGGTCTTTAAGAAGAGTATATGTCTGAAGTAGAAAATATGTATGGTTTAGTCAAAGTTCAAATACATGCTGTCACACCAAGTGATTGTGCAGCTCAATGAATCATCGTCAACATTTTGGTAAGACCAGATCTAGGTCTGTGGTGGATTACAAACCTCTCGCAGGCACGTATAAATGGGACAGACAAGCACCCTGAAAGGCTCCCCAGCACTGCTCCTCATGGTACCAAACACCTCACACAAGAAGGTGATGAATCCCAGCCACCTCTCCACATCTGACTGCTGAAGCTCCTCTCGGTGGGAGAAGTCCTTCTGAGAGGAGTAAGTGGGAAAAAGAGGGGAGAGAGAGAGAACAAAAGAGAAGAGAGACCACGGAGGGGAGGGGAAGGCTGGATGATGAAAATGATTCAGGTTTAGACAGAAAATAGACTACTTACGTGGCAAAAAAAAAAGCCCAAATCGCTTCCAAGAACCTTTTGTGCTTTTGTGCATCAGTGTAATTGAAGTTAAAGGTAGGAGGTAGGTAGGTGGCTTGCGTTTAATAACTCCATCAGCGATGGTGGTAAACTACCTTTACTGGCAGAACCATTAATCACCATTAACATCTTTACCATCTCGCTGATGGGAATTATTGTAGGTGGTACAGGTGTTAACCTCACTGCTGAAAGTACTCGAAGCAGAAAAGGAGTTAAAAAAAACGCATTTAACAAATTAATGTATTTCTTTCATCTGGCAAAGAGAAGATGAGAAAATGTTAATTCGGCTTAGAAGTGAAGGGCAGTGTAGTGAACTGTACCAGTGATGTAAAAGTGTTTGGGTTAATATGGGTTAATGCATAATGTGCACTTGTTAAAGATGTTACTCGCTGGGTTAAATACAAAGTTTACTCAGAGCGATGCCAACTTTTTCCAGTTCTTTTTATTCGATGTGCTGCCTTGTAGTGTGTATGCTCTGAACTGCACTGAAAATGCACACTGTGGTGCAGCCTTGCATCCTTAAAAGCACATAGAATAACCCCCCCCCAAAGGGTATAAGAGACGACTTCACACAGATGTGATAAACATAGCATCACACACACACATCTTGCAAAACAACTTCACAGGTCTCACACATACACGCACTTCTGGAAAGACAGCCACAGCACTTGACACTTGAACGACAAACCACAAAACATACAGACGGCAAAGATGGGTATGGCCCGCCGCCGCCTGCATTAAAGCGAACAAAACAGAAAGATGAATAATTATCAAAAGAAAATCAAGCTGAGGCAGAGGAAGAAGAGGAGGAAGAAGGTGCAAATATTATTTCCAAAAATAAACCTTCTCAGCCTTATGGAATAAACAGCACACTGAGAAGAAAACAGACTTGCTGTTATTTATTTATTAACTTATTTATTTTTGTGGATTTCCCCCCATTTTTTCCCCTCCCCAATTGTACTTGGCCAATTACCCCACTCTTCCGAGCCGTCCCGGTCGCTGCTCCACCCTCTCTGCCGATCTGGGGAGGGCTGCAGACTACCACATGCCTCCTCCCATACATGCGGAGTCGCCCGCCGCTTCTTTTCACCTGACAGCGAGGAGTTTCCCAGGGGGACGTAGCGCGTGGGAGGATCACGCTATTCCCCCTCCCCCCCGAACAGGGGGGGAGGGGCCTGACTGACCAGAGGCCTGACTGACCAGAGGAGGCGCTAGTGCAGCGACCAGAACACATACCCACATCCGGCTTCCCACCCGCTGACACAGCCAACGGTGTCTGTAGTGACACCCGACCAAGCCGGAGGTAACAACTACAGCACTTGACACTTGAACGACAAACCACAAAACATACAGACAGCAGAGATAGGTATTACCCGCCGCTGCCTGTATAAAAAACAAAACAAAAAATACAAAACAAAGATGAGTAATTATCAAAAGAAAAAAACAAAACAAGCTGAGGCAGAGGAAGAAGAGGAGTAAGAAGGTACAAATATTATTTCAGAAATAAAGACCTTCTCAGCGTTATGGGATCAACTGCACACAGCAGATAACAGACTTGCCGTTATTTAATCAAGCAACAAAAGCCTTCCAAGCCGTTAGTGGGGTGGTCACAGACTAATTGCTCCCACATTGAGGGAGCAGGGGTCTGGCAGCAACATGTATTATTAATAAAGGCCTTAGTGGTCCCACTTATGACATTCAGAATGTTTTAAAGCATTCAATCCAAATGTCAAAGACAAGGAGGGGGTCCAAACGGGCTGGGAAGACGGCATGGCAGAAATGAGGAGGAGGAAGAAGTGCAAGAGGGAAGCAGGACGGGAAGCAGACTGCTAGGAAGAAAGGACTAAAGACAAGGTGGAGAACAGAAAAGGAAGATTAAGGGAGGATTCACCGCTGCTCAAGCTGAGAAGGAAATGTCAGTCTCTGATGGGAGAGATCGAATGGAAAAACACTAGATAAGAAAGGAGGGGAGGAAACCGAAGGGTGCTTACTGTACCCATTTAGGATAAAGGTAAGGGAAGGGTGGTAAAATTGAAAACTACAGAGATAAAGAATAGCGTCAGGAAATGAGGAGAAGTAGAAGCAGGAAGCCTGGTGACGCAGCGGGTGGGTTAACATTTAGCCCCGACACGCCATCTGATGACAGCCAGTGGGGTCTGCGGGTGCATGCATGTGCGTGCAGACAGCACACACATGCGACAGACAGTCTGCTACTGTGGTGTGGTTGTCTGGCACTTGGGATGAAGTGAGGGGGTGAGGAGAGAAAGGGAGGAGTGGGGGGGGGAGAGGAAATGAGTGTGGAAAAACAGCAAGGCACTGGCCCGTGTTGTTCTGGGTGACAGGAGATGATAAGACCAGAGAGCATGGGAATATTGGGCCTCATTCACCAAGAAATTTCTTCTCAAAACTCATTTACGCAGTTTTCAGGAATATTCTGATATTCACCAATGTTTTCTTATTTGGGATGTGTTCTTTTTTTGTTTTTGTTTTTTTGTAGCTTTTTTCCTCTTCTCCCCAATTGTACTTGGCCAATTACCCTATTTTCCGAGCCATCCCGGTCACTGCTCCACCCCCCTCTGCCGATCCGGGGAGGGCTGCAGACTACCACATGCCTCTTCGGATACACGTGGAGTCATCAGCCGCTTCTTTTCACCTGACAGTGAGGAGTTTCTCCAGGGGGACGTAACGCGTGGAGGGTTCACGATATTCCCCAATTCCCCCTCCCCGCGAACAGGTGCCCCGACTCACCAGAGGAGGCGCTAGTGCAGCAACCAGGACACATAACTAAAGCAAACTGTGTCTGTAGTGACACCCGACCAAGTTGGAGGTAACACAGGGATTCGATCCGGTGATCCCCGTGTTGGTAGGCAATGGAATAGACCACCACACAACCTGGACGCCCTCGAGATTTGATCTTAAGTAAGAACAGAATCTACCCAAACTCAAGATCACTCTTACGTACATTTCAGTGCTGACATGTTTGTGCCAAATAATTGCTCATTGCGTCTTCTTCAATTCTACAGTTTTATAATATTAAAGAATTTAAATTACAATAATTTTTTTCATTTATAATATCTTTAATAATTATTTTCATTATTTTACAAAAAAATTATGGTCTTTTAAAATTAATATACACTACACAAACACTTCAAGTCACATCAATTATGTTAATTGGGAACCATGCCGTTCAATCAGTGATTGAGCACGCTATTTATAGGCCCAAAGTAGGCCTTTTCTTCTGCACCCTAGGTCTACTCGCACAATGGCATACTTACTACTGCTGCAAGATGTTTCAGATCGTGCCCTGACGAGGGAACACATCTTCCAGGAACATGTAGATCTATTTTCAGGGATTGAAAAGTACCTCTTGGGACGTTTTAGGCTACCAGGAGTTGTCCTGATGGAGCTTTGCAATAGTTTGGAGCCAGCATTGCGGAGCCATACCAGATGGTCTAACCCTGTAATACCACACGCGCATGTACCCTCCACCTTGGGCTTTTTAGCCGCTGGGACATTTCAGAGGGAGCTAGGATACAGGGTGGGCATATCACAGACATCCATCAGTCGCACTCTCCCACGAGTTGTGGATGGAATAACTCAATTGGCAACACAATACATAAAATTCCCCTATACAGCAGAAGAACAGGTCCCAGTCAAGAGAGGAGTCCATTCCATTGCTGGTCTACCTAACAACAGCGGTGCAATAGACTGCACACACGTGTGCATTAAGGCACCCTCTCCAGATCTGTTCCCATATCTCAACCGCAAGCAATAACACTCCATAAATTTTCCCAGAACCACCTTCTGAATATGGTCTCCTGCTTCTCAGGAGGCACACACGACTCCTACGTTTTACAAAACAGTTCTGTGGGTATGCACCTCGAATAAGGAGCTGCTTGAGATTCATGGCATCTTTGAGAAATTATAAATTCCGTCAACAGTGGGCTTCTATTCCTATAATGACTTGTTTCATTAGGAGATCAAGGATATGCCCTGGCACCCTGGTTAATGACATCACTCACCAACCCTCAGACTCACCAGGAGGTGTCCTTCCATCAGTGGCACACATGTACTTACTCCCCCATCAAGCGCACCATTGGCATCTTAAAAGGATGCTGGATGTGTTTGGACACAGCAGGTGGCAAGCTGCTTTACACACCGGAGAAGGTGTTTGTAAAGAGAACAGCTGAGAAATTGTGTTTTATTCTTGCAAAAATTGTTTTAGAGAGCCTAAAGGCAACCTTAGCCAAATTCTATCACATTTTTTTTTACATTTTATTCTATTTTTGGGCATTTTTTTCTTCATTTTAGATTTGGCCTGCTGTATCTTGCATAACATCGCCATGAAACATGGTGTACCACTTCCCCCTCAGCCACCACAACAACAAGAGGATGTGTGTCCTGACCCATTCCTGGGAATGGACAACAGACTTGTTGTCCAAGTTTGACAGCAATTAATTGCTCATTTGTAAATAAAGGCTATGTGTTGGTCCAGCTCATATAACTATGGGCAAGCCTGCCCCCGTCCAGTGATCGGCGTCTTTCTTCTGTGTTTGGCGATATTTTTTTTTGGCCTCGGATTTGAGATCAAACCATTTTTTTTTTTACTTCACCAGTTGTGTGCCCTTCTCCAGATACAGCGTTCAGTGAACGAGTAACAGCATCCCATGCATATTTTGACACTGCTAAATATGACAGCTCGTTTGGTGTTCACTTCCTTCAGCAGTACCTCCACTTCAGAACTACTGAAGTTTTTGTTTTTGGTGCGCCACCCTCTTTAGACTTTTGTTTGGGCATTCTTGACTTCTCTCGATTCCGCAATTCCTCACTCAAAGAACACGTCATGAATCTGATATAGACTTTTTTAGGACATCTCTTAAGAACAAATTTAAGAAAAAACCTTAGGAAGATATTGGTGAATGAGGTCCATTGAGCTCATGGGGGAAGAGGACAGGAAGAGGGAAAGGGGAAAGAAACATTGAAATATGGTGTGACTAAAAGTTTTCATTATGTGTGAAACTGGAACTATGTGGTTAAATGGGAGGCTGGATGGTGGGTAGGGAAAATGTGAGGGGACATATTTTCTGAGTGAAGGAGGAAATCAGACTGACAGGGTCTCTTTCCTAAAGAACTATTGGTTGGCTCCTTTGCCCACTGACATTTAGGATACCACACACTACAGGTTCCCACCTGCTTCGGCTCCCACATTCTCAGATTAAAGAGGGACAATTCTGAGAAAAAAATTACCCAGATGACGGTCGAAATCTGTTCAAACTCCTGTTGATCACCAAGGGCCACTGACATAAGTAGACCGTTGTCGACAGCATACTGAAGACTAATGCAAGCTGGTAAACTGTATGTTGTTCGTAAGAGGTCCCACATTGTAAATGGAATCAGTTTATGAAAATGAAAATACTGCCACCTCCATTCATACTATATTTTGTACCCCCCACCCTTTTTCTCCCCAACTGTATCCGGCCAATTACCCCAGTCTTCCGAGCCGTCCCGATCTCTGCTCTACCCCCTCTGCCAATCTGGGGAGGGCGGCAGACTACCACATGCCTCAGAGGAGGCATGTGGTAGGAGTCACCAGCTGCTTCTTTTCACCTGACAGTGAGGAGTTTCGCCAGAGGGACGTAGCACATGGGAAGCTCACGCTATTCCCCGCAGTTCCCACTCCCCTCCAAACAGGCGCCCTGACTGACCAGAGGAGGCACTAGTGCGGCGACCAGGACACATACCCACATCCGGCTTCCCACCCGCAGACACGGCCAATTGTGTCTGTAGGGACACCCGACCAAGCCGAGGGTAAAACGGGGATTCGAACCGGCGATCCCCATGTTTGTAGGCAATGGAATAGACCACTATGCTACTCGGATGTCCCCCACCTCCACTTATTTTCAAAGACAGCCACAAAAATTATGACATCCCATATACAACATAAACAAAACAACAAAAATTGTTTTTCACAATCAAACAACAACAGCAAAAAAAACACTGCCTTTACCCATATTTAAATCTCTTCTGAGTGAGAAACATTTCCACATACAGGAACTCATACAGACCCCCCCCCCCATCCTTTTTCTCCTCCAACTGACCTTCCCTCCCGGCCTTCTCACCTGCAGCATGTTGAGGAGCAGTGATCGAAACTTGGTCCCTTCTACCATGAACAGAGCCATCTTGTCACACAGCTTGGCAGCTGTGGCGGCAAAGCTTCGGTCCGACACAGCCTTAGAGTAGATAGTACTGACAACCTGGGCCAGAGTTTCCTCAGAGCGTGCTGAGCACTGTGCCTCCTCCATGAAGGAGGCCAGTTGTTGTTCCACTCCACTGCTGTTACTCCTCATACTGTTGAGTAGTTCTACTAGTCGGTCCATGCGCTGGGGCCCAGCACCTGCTGCCACCACACAAGCTTCTTCCTAGAGACAGGGGAAAATAGTAAAGTGCTAGAGGAGATAGGAGATGGTACTGAAATAGTGCCAGATATGAGCTGGTCAACTTCCAATGTGTTTTTGCAAAGCGTAAGTTTACAATAAATGAGCCACATGACCATGACTTAGAAACATTGGGCAGCTTCTTCCATTGCTTCAGACACAACAAAATGCTGAACTACCCGTCTAAAACTCAATTAAGATACAAATCATGTATACAAAATATTTTTGAAGATCCAGCACAGAATCACATGCAGTGAAAATACAGGTATGTGCTATTATTTCATTCATGTGATGTTTGTACAGCATCATACCTGCCAACCTGAGATGATATTCATGAGTACCAACTATACTTGCAAATTTTTTTAAGCATATTTATGGAAAAACACAATTCTAACAACATACTAACAACATACATCTAACAACATTAAAAAGAAGCTGATTAGATGAAGAGATTCTTCCAGTTTCAAGGTAGTAGCTTACATTTTTGGTTGAAGGTAATACAAGCAATTGAGTCTCCTAGTGGTCAAAGCTGAAAAAATAGTCACTTAAAGTATGTTCTTTTAACTAATAAATATTGTTTCTTGGGGCCACAAAAACAGGGGGGAGAAGTTGCCCACCCCTGCTCTAAAATAACCCATAAATAAGAAGGGAATGCACAATATGCATATGGTATTGAGAATATTTTACTTAAGAAAATAACTTTTCTTACTAGACAAAGGAGAAAACAAAAGTACACACTAACGAACACACACACACACACACAAATACACACATACACACACACATTGATTAAAAAAAAACCCCAAAAAAAACCCCACAAACTGTCTCTTGTGTTTTGTCTTGGGAATCAGGATTATGCAATATAACATGGAATCATTATACACAAATTGAAAAAGAAAATATAAAAATAAAAGGACAGCACACTATTTCTGCTATGCCCTCGCATCTCGTACCTGCGTATTTTGACCAATAATTGCATAGTTGGTACACAAAATGCGTGCAGGGTAGCAGGTATGCAGCCTACATGATTTGGAGAGGAGATATCCACTCACAACATGTACAATTGAAATTCACATAATCAACAGCATGTGTAACCCAATCAACAGCATGTGTAACCCAGTCAATTGCTTATCACATGTAAATCAATTTAGTGGACCTTACTTTGGTGCACTGGTTTGACTGTTTTATTGCACATTCAACAGATAATGTTTTAGACACATTAGTCTTTCGATCAGATTAGCAAAAATTAGATAAATCTACATAAATGTGAAATATGTTAAAAGCCCTATGCTGAATTTTAGAATCCTATGAAAGCCCTACGCTATCCTATGTTAACTAGCAATCATATCCCATCTCGAGGGAGCAGCCGAATATTTTATTTCATCTTTTTGTGGATTTTCCCCCTTTTTCTCCCCAATTGTACTTGGCCAATTACCCCACTCTTCCGGGCCGTCCCAGTCACTGCTCCACCCCCTCTGCCAATCCAGGGAGGGCAGCAGACTACCACATGCCTCCTCTGATACATGTGGAGTCGCCAGCCACTTCTTCTCACCTGACAGTGAGGAGTTTCACCAGGGAGACACAGCGCGTGGGAGGACCACAATTTTCCCCCCAGTTCCCTTCCCCCCCGAACAGGCACCCTGACCTACAAGAGGAGGCGGTAGTGCAGCGACCAGGACACATACCCACATCCGGCTTCCCACCCGCAGACACGGCCAATTGTGTCTGTAGGGACGCCCGACCAAGCTGGAGGTAACATGGGGATTCGAACTGGCAATTCCCATGTTGGTAGGCAACGGAATAGACCGCTACACTACCCGGATGCCCTCGCCAAATGAAAATTTGTCTGAGAGAGATTTGCTTGATTTCATAAAATAAGCAGCATGAACACGTCACCCTCCAGAGAGGAGCTAGAAGCTAATTCATATCCCCATTTTCCCTGAACTAAATACATTCTGGTGTGTTTTTGTTGACTTTCAGCAGTTTTGACACTGTTTGTTACTCTCTGCCTTGTTGCCTGTGGTGAATGAGGTGTTGTTAAACCAAACCAACCCCTCGTGGTAATAAGTTAGATGTTGAGGAAGGAAACAGAAAAAACCAACATTCGGCCAGCAGACTAGCATAGTGCAGATAGTGGAAAACATGTGGCGCTGTTAGTTATTGCTCCTTCAGCTGCTTTACCTCCTCAGTGGGTAAAATGTATTCCCATCCCAACCAACCGAACACATTCTCTGGGTGAGTAAATGAATTGATGTGTGTCTGTGAGACAACTCAGCAAGTGACATGATGAAGTAGATGACTAAATAGAAGGTTAATGTATGACGAACATGTTTGTGGAGACACCTGTTCATTCACTGAGAGTTAATTCACATTTATGAATGTAGGCATAATGAGAATAATTACAAGACTACATGCTTTTCAGTGTGTTTCTGTGTGTGTGTCCTAACTGACATAATGCTGACTGACAGGCAGTAAGCAGCTTTCCTCTACCTTGTCCTTCAGTCTTCTCCTCAGCCTTTCCTTTGACGACTGCAGCAGACTGATTCTGGGCTGCTCCGACTGGCCCTCATTTGACTTCCAACTTTGTGGTGGGCTGGGAAACTCCTGATTACCCATCTCATCTGGGCAGATTTTTTGACTGGTTGTTGTCCATGATCTGGGTGATTCAGCTGGGCCCCTACTGCTGAAGTCTTTAGGCCCTTGTGGTGGTTTGCTCTGCTCCTCAGCTGCTTTTACATTCTCAGTCTCCTTCTCTTTGGTGGTTCTTGGTGGTACTCCTTTATCGCTCATGGAGTTTGCCGGTCCCTGTCCTTTTTGGTTGTGATGCCAACGGCGGTTTTGGGCATACCCATGGTGTGGTGGGCCTCCTTGGCGCTGCCCCTGCCCTCCTTGATGCTGACGAGGGGCCCTGCCATTACCACCGTTGTTTTTGTAATCTCCCAACTGCTCTGATGAATTATACTGCTGTTGTTGGTTTGGAGCTTGTTGTTGGGATTGATCCCTCTGGTGCTGCGGTGACTGTTGTAGTTGTTGATTCTGATTCCTTCCTCCTCCACCAACGCCGCCTCCTCCTCCTCCCTGTGTTCGCTGCTGTCTCCTGGAATGAGAGCAGGTTTCAGTAAGCCACATTGTTCTGCTGCATTGGCTGGAATACCATCTCCTCTTTGCCCTAACCTTCTCTGCTTTGCTATGCTTTCAGTACTGACCGACTGACCGCCACTCTCTGTCACTGTGACATCCATCTGTTCTAAGCTCTCCAAAGCTGCGACCTCCCTTCTCGTAATTCTAAATGCCCTTTCCTTTTCTTTTTTGTCTCTGTCCATATCAGTGTGTTGATTATAGTATGAATTTGGTTTTCCATTTTTCTCCTTCCCACACGGTTATCTTCCACTCTTCTATCTAGCCACAATGACTACTATTCAAATTTTTTATTTAGCAACCTCTGCTCTGTTTGGTTCTCTTGTCCATATTTCTATGACAATACAGATTGTATATTAAATTGCCTGCCCTTCCATACAACGTTAAAACTCCAAGCAAAAATTCTTCTTACATGTGGATGTGCAGTGTGTCTGTGTTATTCGGCCCTGCACGAGTCTACCTTATCCTGCATGGCTCTGTCCTTTTGCTACACTGGCTCTGAGCTTGACAAGCCGCTGACATATGGTCCATCGGATTAGTCACACCAGTGTGGAGGAGGCAACCTATTATGTGCCTTAGCCTGCAAACTAAGACAAGCTCAACTAGCAGTGGCTAGCATTCCTGTTCAGATACACTCAACTTCATGTGTACTTTTTTACACCCTGAAATGGTGGAGGCCACATAAAAAAAAAAAAAAATTGGAAGATTTGGACAAGAAAGAAATCTAGGCCTCTTTCCTACGCAAAAGGATGAGGGTCTACTGGAGAAGATCTGACAGCTTGAGGAGTAACCTGAGGCTCCCATTAAGGGAGTTTAGAGAAGAGATGACTTACATCACAAATGAACTGAAAGACTCTGAGACAAGGGTGTTTTCAGCAAATATCAAGGAGACTTACAAGAAGGATATAATGAAGACCTGCTGCAACCACGAGGGGGATTTCACAGCGATTAAGCTGTCAGCACACTAAAAGAACATATAGTCCATCTAACCGCATATTGAAATCTTACTCTGTTTTTTTTTTTAACCCATCAGTCCTTCCACATTCCCGGAGGAACCTGTTCCAATCCTCTCCCATCAATGATAGTCTCTATCCTTCCACTCTTCTTCCTGTAGGTGATAAGTCATTGCCTATCTGATCTTCAACCCTCTATAAAATACCCAACGGTCCGTTTCCATTTGAAACAGACTTCTAATTCTTTCATCCATCCATCCATTATCTGAACCGCTTATCCTGCTCTCAGGGTCGCGGGGATTCTGGAGCCTATCCCAGCAGTCATTGGGCGGCAGGCGGGGAGACACCCTGGACAGGCCGCCAGACCATAACAGGGCCGATACACACACACACACACACACACACACACCCATTCATACCTAGGGACAATTTAGTACGACCGACCAATTCACCTGACCTACATGTCTTTGGACTGTGGGAGGAAACCCACGCAGACATGGGGAGAACATGCAAACTCCATACAGACGACGACCCGGGATGACCCACCAAGGTTGGACTACCCCGGGGCTCAAACCCATGACCTTCTTGCTGAGAGGCAACCGCGCTAACCACTGTGCCACCGTGCCGCCTCTTTCATTAACAATAAGCTGATTTTGATACCGATATTTTATTCACAATTTCAACAGTTAATAAATTAAAAGCTGAATATTCTTTGTGTAGTTTCAAAATGAAGATTATCTTTTCTAAACATAAAATGAGAGAGGCTTGAATATGCAATTTTACAAATTACAACTGATGTGTTAAAGCCATAAAATGGACTTGTGGCCTTGGCAGGTGTGCTTCTGGGGAGTTAAAAATATGCAGTGTAACGATTTTTTTTTTGTTTTCAAGTTTGAATGTTTCTCTTAATATCATCTAGGGGAACAACACTTTATTAACTTTATGATGTTAATGTGTCCAAGTCTCTCCCCATGAATAGTCACATCCATCATGTGAGCATCTGAATTAAGAGGGTGCTTAACCTGCTAATGCAGTAAAAAAAAAAAAAAAAAACTGTAAAGCTGTACATAAAATTTGGGGCTGAGCAGATTGAGATTCATCACCACAGGGCTCTCGAAAGGAGCAAACAGCTTCTCAGTTTCCATCACTGAGGAAAACTGATCTTCCAACTAGGGATACTAGGACTTGTAAGATCTGGAAGTCTTTAACAAAACACTTCAAGATAACCCAAAAGATTTTTTTTTTGTTTTTAAAAAAATCCCTCACAACGATTTAATCTAAGCCTTTTTATATTCCCAGCTAAGAATTTTCGGATTTCGCTCCATTCTCCTTCCACAGATGTCAGGATTCCTGTCCTCCTTTTCTTCATAGAAGCCAGATTCCACCGTCTCCCTCATCCAGATTTCCAACATTCCTCCACCCAAAGTCCAGGGATGTCAGGTGCCAGACGTATTTCCAGAGATGCCAGGTGACTCTCCAATTCTATACACAGAGCTGTCATATTCCGCCACTCAGTCTGGCCAAAACCGCCCCTTCCTTACACCACCTCTAGAATCCCATGGTCCTCCAGCCAGGATACAGAGATCTTCCTTTATTCTACTTTGAAAGAAAGGAAAGATCCATCTCCCTCTCTATTTAGAGCGCATTATTATCTTATTAATAATTATAATTATCTTATTATCAACTCAAACAAACAACATGTTCACAGTGAACATCTTGCACTACAAATCCCACTTCATGAAATTTCATACTTCTGCATTCTGTTTTACTTCATTGCACTTTAAATAAGGAATTGACAATATTTCATTAAAGTCTTTTCCAGGCCAGCTGTTCCCACAGATGTCCCTGCTTAACAACCGCTGCATCACAGATGCTCTGCAATAAAGGCTACAGAATCTTCCGCTCAGTGTTACTATGAAAGGCAAATTGACTTATCTGTGAGTCCTCTAATTGTCTGGTCTGCAATAATTAACTCATGACTGTGTCATATAGACCGTAATTCAAAATCTATTAAACAAACATACATTACAGTTCTGGATTTATTATGGGAGAAATAAATAACGTTCTTAAAATGAATAACTCCCTTGGTGATTGAAATGGTACCTATTGAAAAATATCAAGTCAAAGCAAGCCTGGAAAGGGAGTGAGCGCTTAAAGACCACAACTACCATAGTTGTCCTCAGGTCAAAAGGGAGACTTTTCTAAAGCCTGAATCTATAAAGGCTAAGACTAGCCTTTTCACAAGCCTCTTTCCTTATTTTTGGAATATTTACATAAAAGGAGTCTGTGACTCTGAGGGCTATACCATTTTTCACCAATCAGAGCAAAATAAGACAATTAAATAACTACTACTACTACTACTACTTTTGGCTGCTCCCGTTAGGGGTTGCCACAGCGGATCATCCGTTTCCATTTCTTCCTGTCTTCTGCATCTTCCTCTGTCACACCAGCCACCTGCATGTCTTCCCTCACCACATCCATAAACCTCCTCTTTGGCCTTCCTCTTCTCTTCCCTGGCAGCTCCATATTCAGCATCCTTCTCCCAATAAAATAAGGCAATTAAATAAAATCAGTAAAAAATATATATATTAAAATCTATTGTAAATGTAGTGTCCAGTGCAACATTAAAACAGGAGCAGTGTGGTTCCAGTCTAAACCTCTGCAGAGATCTGTACATTTCAGTTGCTGTTTTGACTTCATGGGAAGACCTAACAGTAATACATTTAAGTGGTCCAACGAGGTAGAAATTAATTCATGTATCAAGTGCTTTCAGGAGGCAAAGCACCAAAAGTTCATAGGCACCCTATTGCATCCTTTCAGTTTCTTCTTCTGTCACTTTGAGCTATAAAAACATACAATTTGGAAGCCTTGTCAGGTTGGTGGCCACCTGACAAGGATAGACCAAGATAGACAGACCATGGCCCAGGTCATTGGCAGCCTCATTGGTGCTCCCTGTAGTCACAGGGAGAAACGTTATTGTTTCAAAAAATTTTCACAGCTACCTTGTGTGACTGAGGAGCAAGACATTTTTTTTTACACATGTGCAGTAGGTCATACTGAACACATTTTCTCAGAACACATGAAGATGAAGATATGCTTTATTAATCCCCTTTGGGAAATTCATCCTCTGCATTTAACCCATCCTAGCCATGTAGGAGCAGTGGTATCTGTCATGCAGTGCCTGGGGACCAACTCCAGTTCTTCTTGACATGCCTTGGTCAGGGGCACAGACAAGAGTATTAACCTAACATGCATGTCTTTTCGATGGTGGGAGGAAACCGAAACCCATGGCAGACACGGTGAGAACATGCAAACTCCACAAAGAAGGGACCTGGGATGGCCTGGGATTCGAACCCAGGACCTTCTTGCTGTGAGGCAACAGTGCTAACCACTGGGCCACCGTCATACCCACCACAGCGGATTATTTGAAAAACCTTCTGTTACATACTCCTCCTAGACAGTTGGTTCAATTTAATCTGTCATCTAGGGATGGTCACCGTTCTAAAGTGCAAAGGAAATTTTGAGATTCCAAAAGATATTTGAGAATAAAAGTTGAAAAATGTGTGGACTCAAAGTAAAATGGCTATAGCCCCGTCAAAGTTTACTTGATTGGTATAAAACTTTGCACATATGTTCAAGGGTGTCTATAAATGCATGTGCTCAAGTATTATGCAGTATTCCCTTTGACTAATTTGATTAAAGAAAAAGACAACATCTGGAATACCTTCCTTAAATATCTATTTAGTTTACTGGGTGGAGTTAAATTTTGCCTTTGTCTCTCAATAGCATAATAATCAAATTAACAGCCCAACGATAGCATGGGATAAAGACATAATCAATTAATAAGAGCAAACATATGAACAGTTTAGTTGTTATGGTCTGTAATTTATTTAATTTTGTTTACTGCAGTCAGTTGTTGTCATCGTCGTTGTCATTGTTGCCCCCCCCCCGTTGTAGCAAAGCTTCAAATACCTTTGAATACTTGCTGTCGATTATTCATAGCCCAAAAAAAAAAAAAGAAGAAAGGTATTCAGGGCAGCTCTAGTTCTTGATCATATTCATAACTGTGCAAAAAATGTTTAGGCTGATGGGTCCAGTAGTATGCGAGATTAGCCGCAGGCTGATACACAAACACACACGTGCGCACACACACTCACACGCACATGGACAGGACGCGGAAGCGGGGCAGGCTAAGCTAACTGCTAACTCAAGCAGACCGACAGTTCCCATAACACCGAGGGCGGTCTGGCGGCGGTCTCGCCTAGCCTTGACTGTTTTTAGTGACGTCATGTGGAGTGCGGGGAGGTGTGTCCAAGGTGTCTGGCTGGGAGAGCTGGTGTTGGATTGGCTGAGGGAGCCTGGTCTGCCGCATCCGGCGGGTCCAAGGACCACAGCCCTTCCTGAAGCTGCACTCGAAGAGGAAACACCCAAGGGCCATCTGAGAGGACAAGGAAGCGGGGCAGGCTAAGCTAACTGCTAACCCATGCAGACCGGCAGTTCCGACAGTCATCCTGGCTGGCTTCGTTCTATTGGACAGTGATTTTTTTTATTTATTTTTTTGCTTAGTTTGGATATATGTGTTAGTTTGGATATATGTGTTAGTTTGGATATATGTGTTCTTGTAGTTCTTGTAGTTTTTGGATATGTGTTTTTGTCTTTGTGTTGCACTGCCGCCACACAGCTGAGGGTCAAATAAAGTTTTCCTGATTCCTGGCATGCACACATGACCAAACACATATTCCCTTTCAGGCTATCCGCCTGATGGCGATAACAAATCTTTGTGTACAAAAAGGGTTGCTGCATGAGGCCCAGTGTTGAAAACAATGAAGTAAGGCATGATCAATAAATCTGGAACAAACAAAATTAGACTGGAAGCAAGTAGTATGCAAATAATCTGATCTAAATCAGTGTTGCCTAACGAGTTTCTTCAGATCCCAGGCTCCTTTCCATTGTCGTGTACTAACAGACCGCTAAAATGAATTGGCACTGAAATCCCATTCGCACATGATTCACAACATTACCCGTGTGCTGCTAAAAGATTATTATGCTAATAGAAAATCTTAATGGGTATCAATGATGTTTTAGGCAATGCATCTATCTCTTCTTTCCATTTTCTTGCCGCCTCTGACTGACAGATGAGTGGAGTGCATGCATTTAGTATCTTACGCATTCACCGACACAGGCATGCATTTGCACAAACACATAGTTGACCTATATTGACCACAGAAGTGGTATCCTCCCAGGTCCATCTGTCTGGTTGTTTTTTGTTTGTGCCGGTTCCTCCTTCTAGTGAGCTCCCTGTAACTCTCCCGAGCACTAATTATACACTTACTGTATACAGACATGCCATGGTTCTGCTGCATGCCATCACCCAAATCTGTGTTCTATTATGCATGGCTATGGGTCCCATTAAACTTATATGGCATAGTAGACACGAGTGTCATTGGTGAATTCCACGTTAGTTCATTACAGTGGCTAAACTAAAGCCCCAGACACGCACAAAATGTGATGTTTCTTTCTATTCCGGCTTCCTACTGCCATTGTTTGAACACATTGAATAAACCACTTGCTTGTCCTTCTTGCTTTTTTGGGGGATTTTTTCCTCCCTTTTCTCCCCAATTACCCCGCTCTTCCGAGCCATCGCTGCTCCACCCCCTCTGCTGATCCGGGGAGGGCTGCAGACTACCACATGACTCCTCCGATACATGTGGAGTCGCCAGCTGCTTCTTTTCACCTGACAGTGAGGAGTTGCACCAGGGGGGAGTAGCACGTGGGAGGATCACGCTATCCCCCCCCCCAAACAGGTGCCCCGACCGACCAGAGGAGGCGCTAGTGCAGCGACCAGGACACATACCCACATCCAGCTTCCCACCCACAGACATGGCCAATTGTGTCTGTAGGGACGCCAGACCAAGCCGGAGGTAACGCGGGGATTCGAACCTGCGATCCCCGTGTTGGTAGGCAGCGGAATAGACCGCCACGTTACCAGGATGCCCTTGTCCTTCTCTCTTGACATAGGAGTAGACCATGTGTCAGATAACAGCAACATCACACACACACACACACACACACACACACACACACACACACACACACACACACACATCAATGTGTTAATGTCAAATATGTTAAATATGTAATTATTTAATAAAACTCTTCAAGTTAATATTATCAACCATAAACCAAAATGACATCCACTACATGTTCAAATAAACAGAATATCTACAAAATAAACCCTCCCAATCCCAACCTCTGTAGCCTAATGCACGCGCTGTCTATTTAAACATCCAAAACAAATGGCAGAACCACGGCAGAAGAAATCTAAATGGACAGATAAGAGCGGAGGAAAAAGAAAAAGAAAGCCAAAACCTGGACGAGAGCCAGCGGTCTGCAAAAGCCTTGTAGGAGGCTGGATTAGCAAGCGAGGAAAGGCCAAATGTTAAAATGCTGCATTTGTCATTTTCAGGAAAGTTGGAAAAGTTCACCAACCTGCCGTGAGACTGCAGTGTGGGTTTCAACTTTCCCCATGAAAGCCTCGGAGTGCACTTTTAACCAATCAAATCTATAATAACCCAACTGCTATACAATACAATAAAAGCTGAATGAGACAGTCAATAGCAAGCTGGTTGTAAACTTGTAATTTCCTGAATATTCCAGTTAACCTTCACGGCAGTTCGTGAATAGTCACGACATTTACGTGTACATGGAAACGAATTTTCCCTTTTTTTCGTGACACGCAGTACGAATTTCAAACTCGCTGAGGATCATGGGTAGGCTAACGTAGCCTTCCGCTATTGAAACTAAACCTAACCCTACCCCTAACAGTTAATCACGCCATTTTGTCCTTGAGTTTATTTCTTTGTTTTAATTCTATCACTCCGGTGGGCGGGCCGGACAGGATCCGTCGCATATCAACCTGTGGCTTTTAAAGACGTCTTTAACATTCCTCAACACAAAAACACGGAAGTGACCTTGATACCTCAACAATATGACAGTCTAATGTTACGCCCACCCGTTTTCATTATTTCTCCTTCGATTCTGAGAAATCACGCTTGTTTTGGTCAGCTTCAATAGCGGAAGGCGACGTTAGCCTACCCATAAGCCTCAGCGAGTTTGAAAGGCACGCTGAGTGTCACGAATAAAATGGAAAATTTGTGTCCATGTACACGAAATCAATAGATTAAATGTGACTGTTTCAGGAACTGCCGTGAGACTCGGTAGGGATGTAACAGGCATAGGCCAATGGGCTGTTTGTCATAAGCTTAGCTGGAGAAAAACGTTTTATATGATAAAAAAAACATGGTTGTTAAGGCATAACTTGGGTAAGTTTTACCTATTCATTCCCTATTGTCAGATTTTAGCATATCTCAGGTCTATAATCCAAGCAAAAGTTGTTAAGTACAAAATAGTGTGCTTGTTTATATTTGACAATCTTTATGTTCAGTCTTTGTCTGTTTCCCTTTTTTTTGGATCCCCGCCCCCTCCTTTTTTTCCTTCCAATTGTACTTGGCCATTTACCCCACTCTTCCGAGCCGTCCCGGTCGCTGCTCCACCCCCTTCTGCCGATCCAGAGGGCTGCAGACTACCACATGCCTCCTCAGATACATGTGGAGTCATCAGCCACTTCTTTTCACCTGACAGTGAGGAGATTCGCCAGGGGGACGTAGCGCGTGAGAGGATCATGCTATTCCCCCCCAGTTCCCCTTACCCCCCGAACAGGCGCCCTGATCGACCAGAGGAGGCGCTAGTGCAGTGACCAGTGACATCTGGCTTCCCACCCGCAGACATGGCCAACTGTGTCTGGAGGGATGCCAGACCAAGCTGGAGGCAAAAAGGGGAACCGAACCAGCGATCCCCGTGTTGGTAGGCAACAGAATAGGCCGCCACGCCACCCGGACGCCTTGTTGTCTGTTTTCTTAATGTTGTTTCCAGTATTAAGATTTAACTCAAGCCAGCCAAATAAAAATGACTGGAACAATGAATTGTGACTTCCCTTTGGACATTTGCATCATCAGAAACCAAACAGTGTGCTGCAAAATATCTTGATTATTATTTTATCTAGATACATTTTGAGAAGTTATTAGACGGTTTAGGGCAAGGGAGAAATTAAGCTCATAATTCAGCCCACAGATACTTTTCAGAAAACCAGGTTAGAAAAATGACAACGCAATAATGCTGATAACATCCACTCCATCCATCCATTATCTTAACCGCTTATCCTGCTCTCGGGGTCACAGGGATGCTGGAGCCTATCCCAGCAGTCATTTGGCGGCAGGCGGGGAGACACCCTGGACAAACCGCCAGTCCATCACAGAACCGTAACAATGGTTAGAAATAATTAAATATAATGAAAAAAAATGATGATGATGAAGCATGAGATTTTTTTTTTTGATTTTGAGATACTTTATTGAGCCCCATGGGGAAATTCCTCTCTGCATTTAACCCATCCTAGCTGTGTAGCTAGGAGCAGTGGGCTGCCGCCTTCATGCTGCGCCCGAGGACCAACCCCAGTTCGTCTTGCCATGCCTCGGTCTAGGGCACAGACAGGACTACTAACCCTAACATGCATGTCTTTTTGATGGTGGGGGAAACCGGAGCACCTGGAGAAAACCCACTGCAGACATGGGGAGGACATGCAAACTCCACACAGAGGACGACCTGGGATGACCCCCCCAAGGTTGGACAACACTGGGGTTCGAACCCAGGACGTTCTTGCTGTGAGGTGACAGCACTAACCACTGGGCCACCGTGCCGCCCAAATGTATATGCCCGTATGTACATGGTTGTGTGAACTAAGAGGGGACTCACTTGGAAATTTAACAATACCAATGATATATCGATTATAACGGTCTACTGCATCAAAGTGATGCATGGTTGAGAATACTAACACGTTCTGTATACTTTGGAGAAACGTGAATAAAAATATCAAAGAAAGAAAACAAAGGGGAGGCAGAGGTTCTGTTGTCATGTCCCCAAATAGATCCCCCCTTTTTTTCTAATAGGTGGTGCAGACGAGCTAGTCAATGTTTGTAATTGCAGTGTATTAGCTCTTATGTGTATTAGAGAGACAGCATTTGATGTCTATTGACCATTTACAGGAAATAATGATGCAACATGTTTTTCACTGGAGGATCTACAAGAAAAAAAAACACAAGAGAAAATACAGCTGCAAGCAGCAAACAAGGGGACCAAGTACACATGGTGAAACTGTGATGTCCAGTGGCGTTCATGTCAGCTAAAGGCGATGGACAGTGTTTGTGACGAGTAGACCATCAAGAGGCCATACTGAGCATTTTGAAAACCGAACGGGTGTTTTGCTGTAAATGCCGAAGTCATCGATACAGTGGAGGAGACTTATCCTTATTGACTCCGCTCACTCCATTACAAAAGGAAATTTAGGCTGCATTCTTTGTATTCAGGGTGAGGATTGTTAACTGGTAAGTTGTGGGTTTGATGAGCAAATTTGTTGGTTATGACAGTGCATAAGAGTAAGAAAAACTGCACTTCATGTACATTGGGCGGCCGTGAACATTCTTTGAAACTGGAAAATGTCTTCCTGTGACTAGCGCCACCTAGGCTATTATTGACCCGGGACTTGGTCTATTTCTAAGTGCCAACCGACCTGACGAGGCTGCAGAATGTGAAGGGTTTACTCATATGGGAAGATGGGGAAGACTGACCGACCTTGAAGCGACATAAGAATAAGAATAAGAACAAAGAGGAAACAGAACAAAAACAAAGGGGTGCTTGCTCCCCTAATAATGAATGGAACAAGGGATAGGGTGCTAATGCACCATTGGTGCTTGGGCCCCTAAAAACACACATACATATTTATATTTGTATAATATGTATCAAGAAAAAGGAGAATGAGGGAGAGAAAGACAATGGGTGCACTGTCACACATGAGACATGTCCCATTGAGTCTGTGTGTTCATTTGTTTCCCATCTTGCTTGTCCTGTCTGGTTTCCTCTCTCGGGGAGGTAAGGAGACAGTTCAGCCTATCTGGGTGCTTCACACTAGGGACCTGGGCCCGAATCCTAGTACACAAGACCCCAAAGTCCAGTTCGTTTGAGTAGTGTGAACACGGTGTACTGTACCCAGGAGCAGTTCATTGAACCATGTCCGGGTCCACTTAAAAAGGGGGTCTCGAGTACGGTTCACATCAGGTGTGAAAACAACTGCACCAAAACACAGAAGTGGACTCCTACGCTACAAAGGCATTTCTCAACCCTGCCTGTCTCTTCCGAAATCTGCGTATGCGCACGTGCCAATCTCATGTGTAGACAGGCCAAGTGTACTAGGGTATGGAACTTTGGCGGGCACGGTGGCGCAGTGGTTAGCATTGTCGCTTCACAGTAAAAAGGTCCTAGGTTCAAACCCCGGGGTTGTCCAACCTTGGGGGTCATCCCAGATCATTGTCTGTATGGAGTTTGCATTTTTCCCCGTGTCTGCGGTGGGTTTTCTCCGGGTGCTCGGGTTTCCTCCACCATCAAAACAGACATGCATGTGAGGTTTAATACTCCTATCTGTGCCCTTGACCAAGGCATGGCAAGACGAACTGGAGTTGGTCCCCGGGTGCTGCACGGCAGCTGCCCACTGCTGCTAGCTACACAGCTGGGATGGGTTAAATGCAGAGAAATAATTTCCCCACGGGGATCAATATGTGGAAGCTGACCGGTGGGGTACTCAGGCACGGTTCGAAGCAATCGTACCTAATGGGGAAAATGCCCTGAATCTCTCCTCCCTGTCTGTCCTACTCTACCTATCAACAGCCTGTCTGCAAATCTGTCTAAATACTCTCTTCCTATAGCAATACCTCTACCTCAGTCACATGTTCACTGGGCTGACATGTCTTACTTATCACATAGCTAACCAGAACTCACCTATGGTGTTAAATGCCTGAAGCAGTAAAGATTATGTTCGGGTCATGCACTTTCACCAGAATTCCCTCGTTGGTGCTCTTTTCCTTTTCTTAAATATAGCTAGCTGCTCAACAGCTGCAGATAACCGTCCCCACTAAGACTGCATAAGGCAGAAAAAAAATATCATCTTTGCTCTCTTCTTGTTCGCCCTGTAGTACGTAATACGTAGTATGGACATTCATCTAGCATGAAGGGAGCTGGTGATCTTTAATGACTTTTTCTGCAAAGCAATCAGTGTTGCATTTTCGAAACCTTTTACAAGTGTTAATGGGATCCGTTCTTTCATTGACCCTGCAGATTATTCGAAGCTTGATTAGCGACTGTTGTCCGACTGCAACATCATCCAGGGTTCTTTGGTGGTCTGAACTTCAGAGCTAACTTAGCGATGCTGGACTGTGCAACGGAGGTGCCCCGAGGTTTGAGGGTTACACTGAAAGGATGAAATTATAAATAATGGAGAAGAAAACAACACGACACAGCCCAGGATCCATAGTTGGCCTGATTACACACAGCTATGCAGTTCTCTCTCTCTCACTCTCTCTCAACCACAACCACCAGATGATTCATTTGTTCACTATGGTTTGCTATTATAAGCCACTCTGCTGATCTGCAGATGATGCAGAGAATCTGCAGAGGATGCAGAGAGGTGACACTCAAACTGTAATAAAATGTCAATGGCATTTAATGACTCGAGTTTAAAGTAGATGGGCAGGCGATAACGCTGAACAACCATCACACTGCTGCTAGAAAGATGCTTCCTTATAGGCTGAAGCTAAGGATAAAATATAATCAGACATCACATTTGGTTTACTGGAAATTAGTATTCTAGCATGACCAACTGTTTAGTACAGGAAAGAGGTATTTCAACCCCCCTCCCCTTGGGCATTGCATTACAGGAATTAAGGCCAAAGAAAGCTTGTCAAATGAAGATATTTATTTGTTCTGCATTCGAATCTCGCAATTTTATTGGAATTTGTTCATTAATAACCTTGTGTCCGATGACAAATTGCAGGTTAGTTTTAGATCACTTTTCAAAAATGTGTATATTCCACTACTTAATTGACTCACCATGTTTGCATTTTTCAACAATTTCTGATGACTTTGTCATGTTATACTCCCCCCTTCCTCGCCTTAATGGGGATACCAACTGCCTTCACCACCCCCGAAAAGGTGTTTATTCAATACCTTTTTTTTTTAAAGTTTTATTTATTTGACAGTGGTTTTCACCATTAACAGACGTCTTTAAGGACATTGCTCATTTTATCTTCCTCTTCCCCAATATTGGATCCTTTCTCTTACCCAAAAACCTTCACAATCCAAAAACAGCAACCAAACCTCTATTATTTTCAGTGTACATGACAGCAAGGCTTCTGCCTTCCCTAGTGAGAACGCACATACTTCTGCACGAGAACACAAACAATTTTGCCGTCTGCCACCGAAGTTGAGCAAGCTCTACTTTTGCATCCTGTTGCTGTGGTAACCATGGCTGCTTGCCAATCAGAGAGAGGGCGAAGGGCCAAACTGAATTATCATGGTGGTATTGGAGGATCTTGTTATGCTTGTGTTGGTGTATCGAGATCACTGTGTGTGCGTGTGTGTGTGTGTATGTATGAGACTGCTTATTATTTATGTTTGTGTCTTATCAGATGCATGTTGTCACCTGTCATTTCTACGTTCCCTTGTTGAAGCATAATTTCTCCAAGTTTTGCTGCTCAAACATGCGGAAGAGGGGGCGCGGCGGTGGCTATAAATGTATAACGAAAGCCTTGTGCACTTATCATCCCACAGATCATCCAAAGGATGGCATCATTAAATTATTATAAGCGGTTCCTGATAATTAATGAACATTGCCTTTGCAGCGGGAGAATTTGAATTCCACTTGAAGATTAACTCTGTCTAGGGCACACTGGCATCGACAATTGACATTTGACAATGTACAAATACAAATTTAAATTTATAAATGTAATAAATCTTAAAAAAAAGTTAATAATTTTAATTCAAAATTTTAATGTAATTATAATTACTTTATATAATTTATACTTTTTATTTAATTTTAATTTTAGATTTTAATAAATTTAAAACATTTATTTTGTAAATTTAAATTTACAATTGTCAATTTGACAATTGACATTGGCATTGTCAATTTCCCTGTGTTGTATGCCAGGTCTGCCAACAGCACAGGTTTAATAAAGAAAGAGACTGCTTATTATATCACATTACCTCACATCAACATAAAGCAGAATTATTTCACTGGTATCCTGCAGATCCTGCCCGGCATTATCAAAATAATGCAGGAAATATACATTCGCATATACATACGCATACCTATGCATCAATACTGATTGAGCAAGTTAACTTTCTGTGCAACATTTTTTATAACTTCTTATTTGCATTCACCATTTTTCAGTTATAATTACTTACAACTGGTGTAAAAATACAACACACACAAAGTAGGGGACAAGTGATACATCAATGAACCAGGCAAAAATCCATGTAACTGCATTGGCAACTTCATCAAGGTAAGATTGTGTCACTACACCGGTGCCTACCTTGTGCTGCGCCATTTTGCCTTCCCAGTTCTCCTTTTTCGTCTCGCCTATTTCCATGGTGATGAATGATGCTGGCTGACTGACATTTGTTGTGTTTGCTTTCCAACCAGCTTAACCCTGAACCTCTATCCTTCTGTCTCTGTGTGGAGGCAAACTAATTTAGAGTTGACCTTTCACCACCTCAATGCAATCCATGCCTTGCTCCACCTTTATTGTAACCTTCCCCAACCCACCTTGTCCACCTCTCATTCTTCGCTACATCCTCCTGTTCTTTGGACATTTTGCTTAGACCTAGGGAATACATTCACACAAAAAAACAACAACCCATAACACAAAAAAGACAAGCAATCAACCAGTCAACCAATCAATCAATCAATAAATTGCTTCAGCTACCACACCCCCCCCCCAGCTATCATAAGTTTCTAACAGGGACAGGAGGGGGGGGCTTGGACTTTTGGACAATTGATCAAAATCATGTTCTGAGAAACTTAACTTGGGAGGAAGTGGGATCTTTGAGTTCATATATCTTCTTTCTAGTAGGAACACTGTTGTGTGTTATTATTGCAGAATCAAGTTGTGTATTATTGTGCAGACAAGTGATATGCGGACCACTAAAATCCAGGCGACACCAGCAGCAAAACAGCCGGTAGTGAGCAACAACTGTGTGGCCAACAGGTTGTACTTCCCCTGACTGGATTTATTTTGACATAAAATCAAATTTCATGGACAAAGTGAGCTGCCATATGTTGCCATAAGGAGAGGCATGTACAGTATCATTCTCTTGAACACACTCAGGTCTAGTTCTATGCTATCATTAAAATGCACAAATTCGTCCTGGATAACCTGGCTGGTGTGCCTTTGGCTGTGTCCCACAGAGCCAAAGGGTTGGGACGAGGGATGGGTATCGTTAATATTTCAACGGTACTACTACTCTTACGATATTGCTTACTGATCCGGTATCCCCCCCCCCCGTTTTCTCCCCAATTGTACTTGGCCAATTACCCCACTCTTCCGAGCTGTACCGGTCGTTGCTCCACCCCCTCTGCTGATTGGGGGAGGGCTGCAGACTACCACATGCCTCCTCCGATACACGTGGAGTCACCAGCCGCTTCTTTCCACCTGACAGTGAGGAGTTTCGCCAGGGGGACGTAGCGCGTGGGAGGATCACAATATTCCCTCCAGTTCCCCCTCCCCCCCCGAACAGGCTTCCCGACCGACCAGAGGAGGTGCTAGTGCAGTGACCAGGACACAGACCCACATCTGGCTTCCTACTCAGACACGAGCAATTGTGTCTGTAGGGATGCCTGACCAGGCCGGAGGTAACACAGGGATTCGAACAGGCAATCCCTGTGTTGGAAGGCAACGGAATAGACCGCTACGCTACCCGGACACCTTAAGCTAGGGTTTGTTTTGAGGGTTGTGAGTGCAATGGCTGGGATGCGCTTTTCACTTTCTGCATGTAATAACAATGTTTTGAGTGTAGTGGTGGTGGTGTACAGAACTACTTTGCTGGGGGGGGGGTATTAATGGACAGCTATCAGGTGGGTCGACTGCCCACTAATATGTATGGTAGAGCAGCGTTTCCCCAACCCAGTCCTCAAGGAACCCCTATCCTGCAGATTTTCATTGTAACCCTGCATAGGTAGCCCTGCTTGTACTTACTCAACCAATCATCTCACAACACTTAATTATGCAAGGTGTGCAACATCTGACATAATTCATTGCTGATTGGTTGAATAACTACAAACAGGTACCTATTCAGAGTTGCAAAGAAAATCTGCAGGATAGGGGTTCCTTGAGGACTGGGTTGGGAAACACTGTGGTAGAGGACACACTGCACGTGCACACGTATACACACACACACACATGCATACACAGTACAAAAGGCACTTTGGATCATCTGATCTTGCTAAAACGTGCTCATTTCGTGATGCTGACTGTCTGCCAAGTGGGTTGAATTGACTTGGTGCCATTTCACATGTTAAGATTAAAAACCATGTCTTTTGCCCAGGCTCTGGCTCATGTCATCACTGACCTGGCTGAGACTTGCCGCTTTCCCCCTGGGCCAGTAGGCAGAAGTATGGTTAGCTGTTCCCAGATGAGCTGACCGACCACTCTACAAGCAGGAGAGGAGGGCACGCCACAACAGAGGCGATTACAGAGATACACAGCGAGAAAAGAGCCGAGGGATGGATGACGAGGACGGACCAAAGCGTAAGAGAAATTATAGTGAAATGGTGGAAAATTGATGGGGGACCAACGAGGTGGAGTAGAGAAGGAATATGCAAGAGAGGCGAGAACAAAAAGCGAGAGAACACAAAAGAGAAAAAAAAAACTCAGTCTACCAGTTACTACATGCAAGGGCCAACAGGAAGTGAAGGATGCTCTGATGACTAAAAAAAGTGTAATGAACGGACACAAGTGAGAGGACAGACACTGATGATCGATGAGTGCTGTTGCTGTGGGGAGGAGGTGTGGGTATATGTAGGGGCAGAGCTTGTTTATCCACCGGACCACTGGCTGACTGACCCAGACAGGACAATCGACTGACCCAGGGGGAGGGGAGCTTGTTGTTCAACCAATCAATACAGCCACCCCGATGGTGGTGCACCCTTCACAGGGACCCCGCTGTTACCAGGCCGGTGAGCAGACTGCTCTTGACTGAGAAGACCTGGATGCTTGATACCAACAGCTGGATGCTTCACACCATCTTGGTTAAGTGAACCGAGACTTGAAAGTCATTGCTGAGATTCACTGGCTTGCTTACCAGGCTCCCGGGGTTTGCCCTTGCTGGGGGTAAAAGCATTCCCCTACTTTGCTTCCCTGGACTTGGGATAATCTGCAGAGTATAGTACGTTTTATTAATCTAGTCCCCGTGGAAAAATGTAAAGCCATGTTAAGAGTCCGTGAAACTTAGTAATGCAACTGCCCTGATCTGAGCTGGATTTAGTGTCTTCCTTGTGTGTTTGATGTTAGTGTTCCCTGTCTGTTGTGTTTTATTTCTTTATTTCTACTTAAACTGCAACTGGCGCACTGTCTTGGCCAGGTCTCCCTTAGAAAACAAGAGTTCAATCTCAACGGACTTCCTGGTTAAATCAATGAAATAAAATAAATACAAGTGTGTGTGTGTGTGTGTGTGTTTAAGATGGGTAAAATTGTCATTATAGGCAGAAGATGTAAGCAGAAGGGCAGGGGATTAAAAGTGAGTACTGAGGGACAGGCAGACTGTGGTAGCATGATCTACACACACACACACACACACACACACACACACACACACACACACACACACACAAAATGGTGAAACAGCAGACGCCATGCAGCCTTGATGCTATTCCACCTGCAGCTGCTTTGTACAACAAAATTAAAAAAATTGCACAGTTGAGGAAGCAGTTCATAAGATAAAATAAAATAAAAATAATAAATGAAAATAAAAAATCAAATTAAAGTGCATCTTAACTAAAATCACCAATCCCTCCACCCTCGCCTTTCTCTCTGTCACAGCGATACATGGGTTCCCATAAGTGAATCCTAAACTGTGATGCTTGATGCTGAACTCATTCTTGTCTCATTAGTGTAAGACCACTGATGACGATGATGTTATACTGTTAGCAGACCAAAAGCACAGCTCTGTCTGCAGAGGAAGTGGGACTACAGTCATACTGAAAGCCCCTCTGGATGGAGCAGCGAGGTGGTAAACAACAGGTTCCTGTGAATCATAACCAACCTCAGCCTGTTCTGACATGTCTGCTTAACTAGAAACACGTGCTGTCTTTGCTGCAGTAAGCCTGCACGATCTCTTCACTACATCTCCCTCCCGTGTCATCCCGCTGATCAACAGTCATGCACATCTGCAAATACAGGTTTTTACAGACATTCAAAGCCACTTGAGTCGAACTCTGGCAACTGGGATACCCCGACAACGCAAGGTTTTCTTAAAGTACTGGCAAATGTTGTATATTTACCAATATACCAATCCTACTACTACTACTACTACTACTACTTTCGGCTGCTCCCGTTAGGGGTCGCCACAGCGGATCATCCGTTTCCATCTCTTCCTGTCTTCTGCGTCTTCCTCTGTCACACCAGCCACCTGCATGTCTTCCCTCACCACATCCATAAACCTCCTCTTTGGCCTTCCTCTTCTCCTCTTCCCTGGCAGCTCCATATTTAGCATCCTTCTCCCAATATACTCAGCATCTCTCCTCCACACATGTCCAAACCATCTCAATCTTGCCTCTCTTGCTTTGTCTCCAAACCGTCCAACCTGAGCGGTCCCTCTAATATAATCGTTCCTAATCCTGTCCTTCTTCGTTACTCCCAGTGAAAATCTTAGCATCTTCAACTCTGCCACCTCCAGCTCCGCCTCCTGTCTTTTCGTCAGTGCCACTGTCTCCAAACCATATAACATAGCTGGTCTCACAACCATCTTGTAAACTTTCCCTTTAACTCTTGCTGGTACCCTTCTGTCGCAAATCACTCCTGACACACTTCTCCACCCACTCCAACCTGCCTGCACTCTCTTTTTCACCTCTCTACTGCACTCCCCGTTACTTTGGACAGTTGACCCCAAGTATTTAAACTCAAATGCCTTTGTCACCTCCACTCCTTGCATCCTGACCATTCCACTGTCCTCTCTCTCATTCACGCATAGGTATTCAGTCTTGCTCCTACTGACTTTCATTCCTCTTCTCTCCAGTGCATACCTCCACCTCTCCAGGCTCTCCTCAACCTGCACCCTACTCTCGCTACAGATCACAATGTCATCCGCGAACATCATCGTCCATGGAGACTCCTGCCTGATCTTGTCCGTCAACCTGTCCATCACCATTGCAAACAAGAAAGGGCTCAGAGCCGATCCTTGATGTAATCCCACCTCCACCTTGAACCCATCTGTCATTCCAACCGCACACCTCACCACTGTCACACTTCCCTCATACGTATCCTGCACCACTCCTACATACTTCTCTGGAACTCCCGACTTCCTCAAACAATACCACACCTCATCTCTCAGCACCCTGTCATATAAATCTACAAAGACACAATGTAACTCCTTCTGACCTTCTCTATACTTCTCCATCAACATACTCAAAGCAAACATCGCATCTGTGGTGCTCTTTCATGACATGAAACCATACTGCTGCTCGCTGATCGTCACCTCTCCTCTTAACCTAGCTTCTATTACTCTTTCCCAAATCTTCATGCTGTGGCTGATCAACTTTATACCTCTGTAGTTGTTACAGTTCTGCACATCGCCCTTGTTCTTGAAAATCGGTACCAGTATGCTTCTTCTCCACTCCTCAGGCATCCTCTCACTTTCCAGGATTGTGTTAAACAATCTAGTTAAAAACTCCACTGCCATCTCTCCTAAACTGCCATCTCTCCATGCCTCCACATGTATGTCATCTGGACCAACTGCCTTTCCACTCTTCATCCTCTTCATAGCTGCCCTCACTTCCTCCTTGCTAATTTACTGCACTTCCTGATTCACGATCCCCACATCATCCAATCTTCTCTCGCTCTCATTTCTTCATTCATCAGCCCCTCAAAGTATTCCTTCCACCTTCTCAGCACACTCTCCTCGCTTGTCAGCACATTTCCATCTCTATCCTTGATCGCCCTAACTTGCTGCACATCCTTCCCAGTTCGGTCCCTCTGTCTAGCCAATTGGTACAAGTCCTTTTCTCCTTCCTTAGTGTCTAACCTCTCATACAACTCACCACACGCCCGTTCCTTTGCCTTTGCCACCTCTCTCTTCGCTTTACGCTGCATCTCCAAGTACAACTGGGGATAAAAATGAGGGAAACAAATCCAAAAAAACTATAAAGAAACTACATCTATGCTTTTATTGTTGAAATTAGCTGTAAAAAATACCTGCAGTTGCTGTATCAGTTAACTGGAGACTCATCCCAATGAGTACCACAAAACCGAACCTTTCAACAACCTCTTAACTTCAGCCCACGTTAGGTCAACTATTTCTTCCCTCCCAAGGCAGGATCAACTTAAGCGGGTTGATTGTATAATTAGGTTTTCACTGCGCTAAAAAAAAGTTTTATTCAGAGTTACTGTTTGCTCTTTCCTCACAAATGTTGACACATCAAACACAACACATCCTGCACAATACATAATACATAACACGCACACCATCCTCACGTTATCTTTACAGAGCTACAAGTTCATTAGCACAGACTGTACAAACGGGCTACAGCGAGGGAACCTGAGTGCACGGGAGTAGCATGTTTAATAGACAAACGTTTGACGATAATACATCTGGCAGGAAAACATGCCTGTTTTCGGCATTTTTCAAAGTGAACTTCAGAGATACTTTTCTCTGCCAACTGGAAATGCTCTAACTTCAACTGATTTTTTTTATTTTTATTTTTTTGGACCCCCCCCCCCCCTTTTTCTCCCCAATTGTATCTGGCCAATTACCCCACTCCTCCAAGCCATCCTGGTCGCTGCTCTGCCCCCTCTGCCAATCCGGGGAGAGCTGCAGACTACCACATGCCTCCTCCGATACATGTGGAGTCACCAGCCGCTTCTTTTCACCTGACAGTGGGGAGTTTCGCCAGGGGGATGTAGTGCGTGAGAGGATCATGCTATTCCTCTCAATTCCCCCTACCCCCCTGAAAAGGCGCCCCGACCGACCAGAGGAGACGCTAGTGCAGCGACCAGGACGCATACCCACATCCGGCTTCCCACCCGCAGACACAGCCAATTGTGTCTATAGGGATGCCCGACCAAGCCGGAGGTAACATGGGCATTCGAATCGTCGATCCCCGTGTTGGTAGGCAACGGAATAGACCGCTACGCTACATGGACGCCCACTTCAACTGAAATTATAACCATCTTACCTACTGTTCAGGATTATGGTATGTTTGTTTCAGACAGAAACAAACTCAGAACTTATTGTTGTTTTAGCTAACTGCATGACTATAATTCACTCCACCAATACAGAGCCAGAATACAGAACATATTGAATATGTTATGGAAGTAACACATTTATAATGTCCTTACAGTTTGCCTTCCATAGACTGTTCTGGTTACTGCAAAATAAAACTGCCAGCCTATGAGGTATTAAGAGGTATTCATCTACAAGCAGATATCATTGATTTGAATCTACAGCATAGATATGACCATTTTTACAATGGTCATATAAATGGTCATATCTACCTGCCTTGTTAACTCTGCTGTTCTTTTTTTCTGTTTCCCTGTCTCCTGTCTCATTTCTTCCTTGATATTTTCAATCTCCAACCTCATCCTTCGCTCTACATCTCTCTGCCTCGAGGGAAACAGAACTCTTGAACTTCTGCTGTGCTCTCCTTGTGGTATGTATACACAAGGTTAATAGACTTTCCCAGACTATATGTTTAGTGTACATGCAAAGATGAGAGGAGTGCAGAGTTTTTCTAGTCGGGGTTGCTCAACAGGACTGACACACGGTTTGCATTACCGCCCAGCAGGGTGACAGCAACCTAACCCACTAAGCATGTGTTCAATTTTTTTATTTTTATTTTTTCAAACTGCTACCAGCTTTATTACTTTAAAGAGGACGAGAAGCTGCTGCAAAATGCACAGACTGACTGACTGACGGACTGATTGACTGTTATGGAAAAAATGCTGCACCTGGCTTCTTTTGGGGTAGAGGGGAGCACTTTCCGAAACTGTGAACTCTATTCTATGTAAGATGAGCAATCACGGAGCGATGAAAGTTGGATTTTATGCTGCACAGGCAGTTTGACTTATTCCTCTCTGATATCTGTAATGGTTGCTCACTTGGCAGCAGGGTGTCTAGTTGTGTGCAAAAAGCAGCAACTTTAAGCCTGGGATGTGTAGCGACCATGGATGACTAGACTCACTAGCCCTTGGCTAACGGGTTGTACCCTTTAGCTGACTGGTTAGCGCAGTCGCCCGTGGTGCGGGCTACCCGGGTTCTGTTCCCGGCTTCGGCAGATTCCCGACTGCCCCCTGAATTCGCTCCATCGGTGTCAGAAGGTGGATGGTGAGACTGTGAGGCCGTCGGAAGCACGTGCGCCCAGAGGCGTGATATGCTGAAGCACGGGGATGCGCTTTTCGAAGGGGGGGGGGGGTGTAACGACCACGGATGTGTAGACTCGCTAGCCCTTGGCTAACGGGTCGGACCCTTTAGTTGACTGGTTAGGGCGGTCGCCCGTGATGTGGGCTACCCGGGTTCGATTCCCAGCTGCGGCTGATTCCCAGCTGCCCCCCTGAATTCGCTACACATGCAACATGTTATCTAATTTTACAATATAAACAAGACGTCAGATCTGACATTATTTCTAAAAAGTGTGTCTTATTTAAACCACTTCCTGTATTATCAATGACAAATACAGTTAAGAAATTGCTTTTTAAGAGAAAATAGTAGTGTCGTGGATTAGTGTGAACAAGCACTCAGCAGCCCTACATAGAAGGAACAGCAGATGGGAATAGGCAAAGAAGGTTTAGGAGGACTTCAGACCATTAAAAACACACACACACACACACACACACACACACACACACACACACACACACACACACACACTTAAGTACATACAAAGCCCAACGGTTGCTTTCAAATGCGAACTTTGCTGTCACAGCGTCGAGAGGACTGTACTTGTGGGCAAGCGTATGTAAGAAAAAGAAGTGATATGTCGTATATATACACTTGAATGTAGCACCAGTGAGTCCACTGAGCACTGGGCTCAAGGTTGAGTGGACTGCTGCTGATCCTGGTTTCACATTTTTTTTTCTTTTTGTCTGGCTCACGCTGCACCCTGGACTCATAAACACAATAGTTCAGGGCAGGACCAATTATTCTCTCCTTTGTAAGAAAATATAAAAGTTAGGTGTTTTTTTTTTCTTTTTTCTTGCGGTCCAACATAACTTTTGTCGTTTTCATCCACAAAAACAATTCAAATATTTTCTTTTTTTGCCTGTTTCTTAGCAACTAAAGAGAAGTTTTCCAGTGACATCAGGGCAAAGAGAGGGAGCGATTGGGAGGGAATGGGTTTCTTAGAACAGCTCGGTCTGAATGTCGTCAGACTCGAGTCAAATGAGATCTCACTGTCCATACATTTGATGCACATGTTCCAGTCTTAAGACGGGTGCCATAGCGGCACAGTCAGAACTTTCCGGAAAGAGCCCACAGTTTCAACTCTGATGTGCAAGCTCTGTATATCTGCAATGAGAGCAACTGATTTAAGTAAAGAATTAACTGGATTAAGTGTCTAAAAATCTCTTTTCGCAACCAGACAGCCACACCTAGAGAAAATTAATGAAGAGCTAAGTGGCCTATTAAATATGAAAAAGTAGTCCTATCCACTGTCCTTTGTCCTGCCTGCAGTGAAGCGTGGAGGATGCATTCCTGTCTTGACACTGCTTTGGCTGCAGAGAAGAGTTAAAGCCTCGGGCTTGGCTGTGCGTTGGTCTGACATCAACACGGAAACAACATTCCCTCTCACTGAGGTGTGTGTGTGTGTGTGTGTGTGTGTGTGTTTGTGTGTGTGTGTGTGTATGAGTCCATAATTACCGTCGGTCGTTTCTCCTGCGTCGGAAGAGCTTTTTGGTGTGTGCAATCTCAGCCTCGTTGGGCAGAGGTGGGAAGGCCTGTACGAGGAGAACGGAGAAGAAACAGGTGAGTTTATTTACCCATTTAGTTAATTTCCACGCAAAATATACAAAAGAAAAAATAAAAATAAAAAACGACTGAAATAGGTCCATAATAAAAACACAAAAAAAAATGCAAAAAAAAAAATTAGAGCTTCCTTAGAAATGCTCCCACATGAGAGTTAAAATTATCGGCTAGGGTGTTTTCTTTCAACGACTGTAAAACAGTAAGCAGCTCCTCAAAAACCAAGTTTTTTGTGTGCGAAACTCATCGTTAATAATGCAAATGCACAACACGTCAAAAGCAAAAACACAACGTATGACTACAAAAGGCCAAGCGTCCTTTGAAAGTTTTTAAGTTTGCAATTTTTCGCAAAGTTTACAGTTTTGAAGCTCTAACAAAGCTTAAAGTTAATGTTTAAGCATATCTAGTAAGGCATGATTAATTTTTGCTTGTTCATTAAATATCTAATATATAGTGTAGCGAAAAAGTGATATTTCTAGGTAGTGAAAATCCTTATCACATTCTACGCAGAACATAAAGCACCATCACCCACAGTGGGGAAAACTAGTTTTGAGCTCATTTCAGAAAAAACAAAAAGTTGACCATATTTACATATAGAGACAAAGATAAGAAAAGAGATTAGCAAACAGATGGGATAATCAAAAGTATGACTCCTTGAGGACAGGCTTAAGGTATCCCATATAAAATCACTATGCCTATTACTGAATACCTTTAGCCTACAAATAGTTAAAACAGCAATCAAACTAAACACTGTCAAATGTTGTGGATAAAAGGGGGACAGTACAGCAACGAAACTGAATAAAATGTTGACACTCATACTGCATATCAATCTAAATTCAGACTGATTGAGTGACATATATGACATGTACCTTTACAGCAAAATGTAGTTAAAATGTAAACATAGCATGTTCATAACAGCTGGACAAATAATAGTTATTGCAGAACCACAGCTGGCTTAGTTACCATTTTATATATATATATATATATATATATATATATATATATATATATATATATATATATATATATATATATCTAATGCAGATAGTTAAGACATATTCTCATCTCTCACCATCCACACAACAGTTGTCTTGTCTAGAGAGCTTCACACGGCACTAGTGCTGGGTAGCGTCTATTCATAGCCCAGAGTGGGTGGGTTATTTTATGTGATCTTGCTTTAAAATCTGGCTTTGGCTGCATCAAAGTACATGCTAAAGCATAATTCAAGTTCGGTAGGCTTGGTGCACATACACTTGGTATGTATGTAAAAATGTATTTGGAATTTCATGACTTCGAGTAGACCTAAATGAATAAAGCATTATTTTAAATGGCCAGTAACCAAGCCAAAATCAGGTGGGAAGAGATAAAACCAAGTAAAAAACGAACAGGTGGATCTTAAAAAAGGATATGAGCATGGTTCGGTTGAACGAGTGGTGGTTTTACCACATATAGAACAATGGGGAAAATCAGACACTGGTTAGTTTATTTTTATTCTATTCTAGTCTCTGTATCAACATTGCCAAACATAAAACAAAACCAGTACTGATCAAGAGAAAGAAAAGTAAGGAGATATGAGGAGATGAGAGGAAAAGCAGAAATGACAGGGGAAAACAGCAAAAGGAGGGGATTACAGACAGTCCCATCAGCAGATGATGAGCAAGGCAGCAGTAGATAAGCAGGGATGAGAGGAGACAGATTTGAATTGATGAGCACACACACACACACACACACACACACACATATATATATATATATATGCAAATCACATGTATTTACTACATCATACACATGCATAAGTATTATATATTCACAGAAGCTGTTTCTCCGTGTGTCTATTTTATATCCTGAAATGAACAAGAGACAGAGGAAGACAGGGAAGGACATGAGAGCAAAGAAGAGTCATAAAAGAAGGCTTGTAGAGGAGCGAGGAGCCTTGAGAGAGAGAGAGACAGCGGCAG
Source organism: Lampris incognitus (assembly GCF_029633865.1). NCBI lineage: Eukaryota > Metazoa > Chordata > Actinopteri > Lampriformes > Lampridae > Lampris > Lampris incognitus. Next base: position 19,222,484 of record NC_079222.1, read on the forward strand.
ATATGATGGACTGATGAGATGGGGGTGAGCTGCACCTTAACCTGCATCTTAGGTTTGATCTGCAGCCCTGTCCAAATTCATGAAGGTTCATTTGAACCTCCGATGCATGTGCACATCAAAGCAATGCAGCGATGCATTATGCTGTTAATACATTTCTTTAAGCTTCACTGGCATTCTGTGGAGTTTTCTGGATCCTCCTATTATTGTTTGGTCATTTTCCCTGGGCTAAGCCCCATATGTTTAAATTCCAACAAATACCTCTTGCTGGCTCGTGTATTTGTGTTGAGGCCTTTATGCTCTGTACTGTATGTGTTGGACCAGTTCGCCGTGGAATCCCTAATGAGAATCTCTGTGTAGTCCATGAATTCATATGTATGGAAGGTATGAAATATTTCTGACATGTATGAGTTGGGGGGGGGGGATAACAGTGATAATGACCTCCACGTTCCAAGCTATAGATGGGGTATTAGAGCCTATAGGGCACAGTATGCAGCCTGCCAAGGAGAGACGATCAACACTCATCCATTAAACATCAGGGTTGTCAATCAAACAGCCTCGCTCCCCTCCTCTCAGCATCAGTGTCTGCTGTTGCCATGGATACTGATAGCTGAGAACCGGTGTGTTTTTTGACTACATTTTTAATGGTGGAGGATGTCATGGTGAATTGGTGCATAGACCAGTCTTCAAAACAAAGAGTAATTTTGTGTTTGTGACTGCATGTCTACTTTAGCTACTCTGCTAAAAGGCAGCAGGCACACTATCAAAGTGTTGTGTGTGCACCGTAGTGTGCAAGTGCAGACATTCAAGTCTGAATGTACATTACAGTCTGTATATGTATTCTCCCTTAACAACCGGTAGTGTCTACATAAGAAGCAGACACGAACCCCTGATTGGGGCACAGTAGGGGTTACACCTATCTTTTATGAGTGTGTGTTTGTGTGTGTGTTTTGTGGGCTACTGAATGCACATTCATGCGGAGATGCCGACTGAGGCAAACACCCTCTCTCATGGCACATCACTGTTGTTTCTCGTCTCTAATGCACTAAAAATCAGTCTGTGCACAAAAGAAACCTCAAGGGGGTAAAAGAAACAAGCACATTGTGTAGTGGCTGCTGTAAATGACAAGTGCCATTAAGTTGTTCAATCTTTATTTGTTGGCTTTTATCCATCCATCCGACCATTATCCAAACCGCTTATCCTGCTCTCAGGGTCACGGGGATGCTGGAGACTATCCCAGCAGTCATTGGGCAGCAGGAGGGGAGACACCCTGGACAGGCCGCCAGGCCAACATAGGGCCCACACACACACACACACACACACATATTCACACGTTAGTGCGGCCAAGTCACCTGACCTACATGTCTTTGGACTGTGGGAGGAAACCCACGCAGATACAGGGAGAACATGCAAACTCCCCACAGAGGACGACCCCCCCAAGGTTGGACTACCCTGGGGCTCGAACTCAGGACCTTCTTGCTGTGAGGCGACTGCGCTAACCACTGTGCCACCCATACGTTTGGCTTTTAATGCAAGGGAAAAAAAAGTTCTGGAAAAACATACCAATACCAATGGTGATCCATAAACAGTAAATTTCCACCATGCAATGATGTCATTGTCTAACCGTCTCTGTACTGGATCCAGGAGGGTCACAACATGCCACCACTGCCTTTCTGTATCCCCTCCAAATACTGTCAGCCCTCATTGTTCGCTAAAAGGTCGCGTTTTGTTTATTACCGGTGTAGAAATTACGTGTCACAAAATGTGTGATAGATTTTGCAACAAAACTTTGGTGATAACATGGAATTATGTTTTCAGTAAGGCCAATGAGACGGCGATGAAGGGAATAACGAAAAGGGAAAGAAAGTTAACTATTCTGGAGCTCTGCAGTCGGTTGGAGGCAGTAAATTCTTTACTTCACTCACATGGAAAGAGAAAGGTTAACGCAGACAAATATGAGATCATGCACACACACTCACAACTGCACACACACAAACACACACACACACACACACACACACACACACACACACACACACACACACACACACACACACTAAATTAGGACTCCAACCCTTCTAAAATCCCCTTTAAATTCCTCTGCAGCTTGCTGTCCTAAGGCAGCTAACTCGAGTTTTCTCTTTGAGTTTCTATCTGATTCAGTTTCCCACACACACACACACACACACACACACACACACACACACACACGCAAAATGTACATTTACACTTCAAGAGCCCTAACTCTGACTACGTTAAAACACAAGTTTAAGAGGTAATTTGAGCTGTGGTACTCGTGTCTTGTCTCCCTCAGAGCAGCCTCGGTGGGACTGGTGGAGTCTGATTGGAGCCAGATGTGAGCGAGAGACACAAAGTAGGTGGGACACCATGTTAACATGGCACAATAATAAAACAGACTGAACTGCCGACCTGCCGGCACCACGCGTGCACACATACGCAATCGTGCGTGCACACAACGCACACCAAAAACTCAACATTAAGTGGGGAAAATGCAGACCTCAGTGAACACATGGAAGGTCAGAAAACCTTTTTTTTCCCTTTTTAATGTCAGTGACATTCTGTTCAATAACACAGTCTGCGGGAGAGAATGAAAGTGATAGACAGGGGTAGGGTGGAATGCTTAGCTACTGTTATTTCCTCTAGGTTATCATTAGCTGTAATTTTGCAAACCCCCCCCCCCCCCCAAATGGCTACCAGATGATAGCCTGACTGCTGCATGTGCACATACACACACACACACACACACTCACACACTCACACAAATAAATAGACAAACACAATGTTTGCATGGGATGTCACTAAAACATGCACATGTAAGCTTACAGGAACACGCACAGTTACACAATCACATGCAAGCAGAACACACAAACACATAAACATTAACCCCAAGCTTAGAAGAACAGAATTAAGAGTTTGCATGAGAATCTATGACATAAATCGATATTTCAGCGAGGTATATTTGCATGCAAAAAAAATCTAAGATGGAGAAGCATATATGATATTGTGCAAAGCCCATCAAAAGCATGTCAAGCACCAAGGGAGAAAGGTTTAGATGCAGTAGGGTACGAGAGATTGCAGCTCTGTATGTGTGTGTGTGTGTGTGTGTGTGTGTACTGTTGTGTGCACATGCATAAGAGAAACAGGAACACTGCAGCTGCATAGGTGTATGGTGGTGCATGAGTGAAAAGAAAGAGAGGGAGACAGAGAGCAAGGGTGAAGAGACAGAGAGGAGGATGCAAAAAAAACCCTTTGTGGTTGACAGCAAGAGGACTGTGGATCTGCAGGTAGCAGTCGGAGCAGGGCAGATCAAAGAGGGGTGTGTGCTGGCCTGGTCCCCAGCCAAGAGACCTCTCACCTCGTGCAGACAGAAGGGGGCCCTGTGGACGTGACAAGGCCTGGGAGGGGGGTCTGGCTGTATGTGTGTGGGAGGAAGAAAAATAAGAGTGATATCTTGTGTATGTGTTTCTGGGTGATAGTAGAGGCGGTAGGGATGACGTGAGTCGTTTTTAGTCTCTTAACTTAGCTTTACAAATACGTGTTTTTCTAGTTTGATGGAGAAAGTGAACGTGTGTGCTGGTGTACAGTGTTGAATGTGTCTGTGTACCTTGTGTGTGCATAACGGACAATTTTAGAGGTATATGAATATATATCACATATTTGCGGTGTATAAAGCTTGTGTCTCTCATCTGCCATGAGACACACGAATCTGTAGATGTGCCTTCCCACACAGACATGGTGGCTAAACCGAAAGGTTCTGTGAAATTTGGGGAATAAATCACACAGCCGGGCGTCTGGACCGGGTTATTCCGTTGCCTACCAACACGGGGATTGCCGGTTTTAATCCTCGTGTTACCTCCGGCTTGATCGGGCGTCCCTACAGACACAGTTGGCCGTGTCTGGGGTGGGAAGCCGGATGTGGGTATGTGTCCTGGTCGCTGCACTAGCGCCTCCCCTGGTCGGTCGAGGCACCTGTTCGGGGGGGACTGGGGGGGAATAGAGTAATCCTCTCGCGTGCTGCGTCCCCCTGGCGAAACTCCTCACTGTCAGGTGAAAAGAAGCGGCTGGTGAATCCACATGTATCGGAGGAGGCATGTGGTGGTCTGCAGCCCTTCCCGGATCGGCAGAAGAGTGGAGGTAATTGGCCGAATACAAATGGGGAGAAAAAGGGGGACCCCCCCCCCAAAAAAACAAAACAAAAACCGATGGGAATTGATATTATTTAATCACTGCCCATATACGTATATATATACGTATATACGTATATACACGTGTATATACGTGTGTGTGTGTATATATATATATATATATATACATACATACACACACATACATACATACATACACACACACACACATACATACATACATACACACACACACACATATATATACACACACACATATATATATGCATATATATATACATATATAGATATATACACACACATACATATACACACACACACACACACACACACACACGCACACACACACACATATACACTCACTGGCCACTTTATTAGGTACACCTTGCTAGTACCGGGTTGGACCCCCTTTTGCCTTCAGAACTGCCTTAATCCTTCGTGGCATAGATTCAACAAGGTACTGGAAACATTCCTCAGAGAGTTTGGTCCATATTGACATGATAGCATCACGCAGTTGCTGCAGATTTGTCGGCTGCACATTCATGATGCGAATCTCCCGGTCCATCACATCCCAAAGGTGCTCTATTGGATTGAGATCTGGTGACTGTGGAGGCCAATTGAGTACAGTGAACTCATTGTCATGTTCAAGAAACTAGTCTGAGATGATCTGAGCTTTATGACATGGCGCGTTATCCTGCTGGAAGTAGCCATCAGAAGATGGGAACACTGTGGTCATAAAGGGATGGACATGGTCAGCAACAATACTCAGGTAGGCTGTGGCGTTGACACGATGCTCAATTGGTACTAAGGGGCCCAAAGTGTGCCAAGAAAATATCCCCCACACCATTACACCACCACCACCAGCCTGAACCGTTGATACAAGGCAGGATGGATCCATGCTTTCATGTTGTTGACGCCAAATTCTGACCCTACCATCCGAATGTCGCAGCAGAAATCGAGACTCATCAGACCAGGCAACGTTTTTCCAATCTTCTATTGTCCAATTTTGGTGAGCCTGTGCGAATTTTAGCCTCAGTTTCCTGTTCTTAGCTGACAGGAGTGGCACCCGGTGTGGTCTTCTGCTGCTGTAGCCCATCTGCCTCAAGGTTCGACGTGTTGTGCGTTCAGAGATGCTCTTCTGCATACCTCGGTTGTAATGAGTGGTTATTTGAGTTACTGTTGCCTTTCCATCAGCTCAAACCAGTCTGGCCATTCTCCTCTGACCTCTGGCATCAACAAGGCATTTTCGCCCACAGAACTGCCGCTCACTGGATATTTTCTCTTTTTCGGACCATTCTCTGTAAACCCTAGAGATGGTTGTGCGTGAAAATCCCAGTAGATCAGCAGTTTCTGAAATGCTCAGACCAGCCCGTCTGGCACCAACAACCATGCCACGTTCAAAGTCACTTAAATCACCTTTCTTCCCCATTCTGATGCTCGGTTTGAACTGCAGCAGATCGTCTTGACCATGTCTACATGCCTAAATGCATTGAGTTGCTGCCATGTGATTGGCTGATTAGAAATTTGTGTTAATGAGCAGTTGGACGGGTGTGCCTAATAAAGTGGCGGGTGAGTGTATATATATATATGGGGCTTGGCTCATTGGCTCATTCAGGCGTTGAATTACACAGCTGTTTCAAAGAAATCTCAAATTACGTCACAAAGAAACACCCGAGGAATCTGAGCAAGTATGGCAAGTTGCGCATTTGAGCTACCGTTGCTGATCTTTACTGCAGCCTTGTGACTCGTAGTAATTGCGGGCGACAATACAAAGGCAAAGACTGAACAAACAAGAGAGTTGAAGCTGCCAGAGAAAGGTATGCTAGGTGCTGGGTGATAAGAGGCAATGATGTGAGGTCCTGGCATCCGTGTCTCGTTTTATTAGAGCTCTGAAACCAGGGGCCACGGTGGAGCAGAGAGGCTGACTGAAACATCAAAGTGCTCAACGCTGTCGAGCCATAGCAGGAGATGGAGACGTTGTGTGATCAAAGAGCCGAGAGAGCGGAAAAGACGAGAACGAATGAAAGACGACAACCCTTACGTTACCCTATAGAGATTAAATCATAGCGCCGCTGCTGGAGCGACCGGTTTCAGACCATTAAAACTGTGTTTCAGCCACCTTTTTAAATGACAGAGGGAAACTTCCTATTTAGACTACGTTAAAGATCAGGTCGTCTTCTCTACACGATAGAGTGATATTGTTTGGAGTGTGATATGATGATATATATTGAGCGATGATAGTAAATGTCTATCGTTTCACATTAAGCTCTAGCCAGAGCCCTAGAAAGAGAGTTATGTCAACTCCGTAGACGTCAATGGGCCACAGCAATGGCGGATCATGAGAGCCCCGGACAGTTCCAAACAGTGCGCATAGAATATGTGTCACGTTGGAATATATCTATATCTATATATAAATGTAAAAATCTGAAAATATTGGTTAGTAGTGTAAACTACTAATAAGACACGTTAGTCCCTTGCTAACGGGTCTGACCCTTTAGCCGAGCGGTTAGTGATGTCGCCTTGTGGTGCAGTACACCCCGTATCGAATCCCGCACCGGGCAAGAAAATAACCGGTTACAGTAGTTACCAGAAATCGCGGCTAAGCAGTTCATTTAAATGACCCGCCAAGCTTCGTTTGGAACTATTCGGTGGCCACATGAACAACGTGACCCTCTCGCGTTCTGACCCCTCATTGATGCAACTCTCTCTTTCTAGGGCTCTGGCTCTAGCGTGTATTTCGTTGTGTCGCAAATCACACTCTTTACGGCAACATTTTTTGTCATTTGAACGACTTTTTCCGCCCTTTTCACAGCGCGGATGCAAGCGGGCAACTTGCATGAAGGCAATGCAAACAAACATGGAGGACAGTGAACGTAACGCAGAGCGGGGTGATTCCGAACAGAAGGACTCCGACCAGCCAGGACAAAACGAGGAGGTTGTACCTTAAAAGAGGGGCAACTTCTACCGTATGGATGTGGTTTGGGTATGCAGTCTGACACGGACCAGAAAACTGTATTGTAACGTGCATGAATAAGTAGACACGTTGGTCCTTAACAAACGGATCGGACCCTTCAGTCGACTGGTTAACGTTGTCGCTTAGGGAGTGAGAGATACGGGTTCGCGTCCTGTGGCGGTACCCGGGCTGCCCCCTGAACTCACTACAGTATTTTGCAAAATATGCCGCACGCCGGTTTCCACAACAGACTCAAACACCACTAGCCTCTTTAACCACCTACGCAAGTGTTTTCTATTTACCTTTTTATATTTTATACATTAATACTTAATATTTTGTTTCATATTTAATTGAAAATGTGTGCAAAGATTCTAAATAAAAGTAGAAAAATAATCAAATATGAGTAAGTACCTTTTATTTGTCGAGTATATAATTCAAAATGTAATAGGAAACAGGCCGTTCCATGTGGTCATTTTATACAAACTATTTATTCATTGAATGGACAGAAAATGTGCTATGTATCGTTATCATGATATGAATGACCTATATGTCGTTATGTGAGATTTTGGTCACATCGCACAGCCCTAGTCAAAGTTCATGGCAAAATCAAAAAGTCCTCGCAAAACTCACTCTTTCATGTGTGTGTGAGAAGGCTTGGCATGTTCAGCCCCACATAAGCAAGCTACCACTAATGCATCAAAGAGCAAAGACCACTGCAAGGTCTTCGCTCTGAGGTCAAGAGCACTGAAGCTTCGAATGCATCAACATCTATTGTGTCAGTGGCTACGAACGGTGAATAAATATTGCAAACGTTGGAGGGCTGCGTCCCCAAATTCCAACAATGGGCTGTATTCGTGCATGCTCCCAGGTATGCACTCGCTCTCCCTCCCCATGCTGTGTCAGAGACCTGAGAATATTATCCAGCAGCGCCTCAGTCAGTATGTGTGGTCAGTGTAGTGTTGGAGGTCCAGCCAGCAAGCCAAGGAGTTGGGGACAATAGCAGGAAGAAACCAAAGGGAGGGGGCCGAAATTGCCATGACCCCCTGAATACTGTTTTGCTGCCCACTTACATATGAAGAACTGGAAGGGCGGAGTAAAGGACACTGAGAAAGGACATGAGTGAGGAAGAATGACAGCTAGAGGGGAATAGTGAGAGTGAGTTTGGAGGATAATCAAATAGTGCAGGAAAAAGAAAGTGACTGTAAATAGAAATGGAGGCTTATGGAAGAAGGGTACAGAAGTTAGAGAAGGGATGAGTACGTGAGGCTGGGGAGTAAAAAATAAGGGAACAGATATAACGATCCCGTGGTTCCTGGATAAAGATGGGCAGTCAGTCATAAATGCTATGAGTGGGATTGGGGGCTCAAACACATTGACAGCTGACAGAAAGACTGCCAAAATTTAATCCCCACCTCCACTCGTACACACCATCCCTCCTCACAAGAAGTGCTGCTGCAGAGCACGTAGGCTTGCAGACAGTGGGGCCAATGAGTCTGCACTGCCTTAGCTCCAGACTCCAGCTTTGTTCCCCCCATGGTTTTTGCTTTGTTCACTTACCAGGAGACCGGATGTGGCCTAAATGACTAGCTGTTTTCTCCCTTGCTCCTTGGTCCCCCCCCCCCGTCCTCCCCCTCCTTAGTTCACAACTTCTGTGTCATCAGAGTTTTGAATTATGTCATTAAAAACGGGAAGGAAAAAAAAACAAAACCTCTGCTACAGATTTTGGAATTTATGGATATGTAAGAGTGTTTTTCCAGGCCCTTTTGTTTTCATATAAAGTTATTGTGGTATGGGCACATTGTCTCAGATGTGTGTAGATTCGACTGTAATATGACATTAAAAATGTTCAGTCATACCTGACCATCTGCGGCCATAGATACATGTTGACCGACGTTGAGCCTGGTGCCAACAACTGGATTTGTGATGATGCTTAAGTGACATGATCTTATCAGAAAATACATGACTATGGGATAAGAAAAGGTCAGGTTGGGCATCTGGGTAGCATAGCGGTCTATTCCGTTGCCTACCAACACAGGGCTCGCCAATTCGAATCCCCGTGTTACCTCCGGCTTGGTCGGGCATCCCTACAGACACAATTGGCCATGTCTACGGGTGGGAAGCCGGATGTGGGTATGTTTCCTGGCTGCTGCACTAGCGCCTCATCTGGTCGATCAGGGCGCCTGTTTGAGAGGGAGGGGAAACTGGGGGGAATAGCGTGATCCTCCCATGCGCTACATCGCCCTGGTGAAACTCCCCACTGTCAGGTGAAAAGAAGCGGCCGGCGACTCCACATGTACCGGAGGAGGCATATGGTAGTCTGCAACTAAATCCGCTGAATGTTGACCACATTCACTCTTTGCATTTTACACGCTGAGTGGGTAAATAATGGTAGCTAGCATGCATGCTCATATACGTTTTAAACACATGCATACACTTATGAACCGTGGCTGCCACAACACTATAACTGACCATGATCAGTTATCAGTGATCACATGATCAGGCTGACGAGTGAAACGCTGTCCTGATTGGAGAGGGTTGGGCGCAGAACGAGAGAGCGGCATAAAGGAGAGGGATGACAAGATATGAATGAATATATAGGCCTTGGATCTACCTGGTGTTGAAAAGCATTACTGACTCTATTACTGAGTCTAAAAAACCGTCTCTATACTGTGCGGCTGCACACCTACGCTGCTTTCTCAAATTATTTACCCCTGCATGTTGAGAGCAGGCCTTTAAATGCACTTTTAGCACAGCAGTAGATTGCATATTGTTAATACCTGTGGGACACATATCTGGAAGTACCAAATTAGAAAAAAAGGGGTTGAAATCATTAACTGTGTGTGTTGGTGAGTGCGTGCATGTGTATACTTTCCAGTCATTTACACATTTTTCAGTCACTTACTAATATGAATGCACTCATCAGTAGTCTCGTCTTAGTCAGTCTTGTCTAAGCTTTTTTTATCCTTATTATAAGATGACAGTGGAAGGAAGTATGTGGATCGGAAGAGAGGGCTTACGTGAATGTGTGTGTTGGTGTATGTGTGTGCGTGTGCATGTGCTAACATTCCAGAGAGGTGAGTAAAGGTCCCATTGACAGTCCTCTGGCAGAGACAATGAGGAGAGCATAGGGAGGAAATACTCCCCCTCGCCGACTCTCCCAGGTATGAAAATCTAAAAAAAACACACACACTCAAACACACACTCAATCAAACACACACTCAATCAAACACACACACACACACACAGCTTTCCACAACCCATGGCTTTTTGTAAGTCTACGCTGACTTGTGGAAAGAGGAAGTGGAAGTATGCAGCAAGTATAAAAAAAAAAAGGAGGGGACTTGGGGTGAAGTAAGTAGCCTCGCGGTCCGGCAGCCAACTGGGGAAGGCAAACTCATTGAATCAGCTTTTCGCTTTCACTGATTAAGTCCCGAGCCCTTTATAAAACAATTGTGTAGGTAATGCCAAAGACCAAAGATCAGGCGGTGTTCAAAACAACTTGGCTGCAGACGCCATCTACTCCAAGCACAAAAAGCTGACTAGTATGAGCCCCACACTAGTGGACATTATCAAACAGCTAAAATATCCATCCATCCATCCATTATCCAAACCGCCCATCCTGCTCTCAGGGTCTCGGGGCTGCTGGAGCCTATCCCAGGTTATCATTTTATATAACAAGGTGGCAACAGATATTTGTAAAACACATGCTGTATCATTTCCAAATACCACTGCTCATTAGCCCCTCATCATTCAGCGGTGGTCCTAGCACTAAAATACAGGACATCTTATTACTATGCTTGACACGTCAATACTTGTGTTCAGAGATTGTCAAGAGGTTAGTGTCAACCGTCTCAAGTCGAGCATTTGTCCCCACTGTCCTAAAATTGAATCCTATAATAATCAACTATGTCTACTTATGGGGCAGCACGGTGGCGCAGTGGTTAGCATGGTCGCCTCATAGCAAGAAGGTCCTGGGTTCAAACCCCGGGGTAGTCCAACCTTGGGGGTCATCCTGGGTTGTCCTCTGTGTGGAGTTAGCCTGTTCTCCCCGTGTCTGCGTGGGTTTCCTCGGGTACTCCGGTTTCTTCCCACAGTCCAAAGACATGTAGGTCAGGTGAATTGGCTATACTAAATTGTCCCTAGGTGTGAATGTGTGTGTGTCGGCCCTGTGATGGACTGGTGGCTTGACCAGGGTGTCTCCCAGCCTGCTGCCCAATGAATCCTGCAACCCCAATTGGGGTAAGCGGCTTGGATAATGGATGGATGGATGTCTACTTGTGTCTTTCCTACTCTGTCTTGGAAAAACAAAACATCTCTAAGGAAGAAAAAATCTGCAGCATCAATGGCAGACGTAAGGGTAACTAAAATGAACAGTGATACAGTGGACTGTATCTATGCTCTCAGGTGCCTCTTTATGATGGAAGTATTGTTAAACATGGTGCTCTGACTGCTCTACACTGCAAACTGGGGCCTGTGGCATAAAACCCTGGAGGCTGGGGGCACATAACCATGTGACATTGAGGATTACTATGACAGCTGTGGCCAGTTTTGGCTACGGTGTGATCACCCTGGCAGAGATATGAGATGACGATTGTGAGATTACCACTTGATAACGGTTAAAAACTGTACACTGTAAAAAACAAAACAAAAACAAAACTGTTGTTTTTCTGATAAAAAAAACTGGCAGCTGTGGTTACCAGAACTTCACTGTAATAACTACAACAGAACTTTTTCTACTATTACTATATTATTACACTATACTATATTGCTATTGTAGCAAATTCAGGGGGCAGCCAGGAATCGAACCCGGATAGCCCAGATCACAGGTGACTGCACTAACAAGTCAAATAAAGGGCCCGACCCATTAGCCAAGGGCTAGCGAGTCTAGTCATCTCTGGTTGTTACAGTGTGTGTGTGTGTGTGTGTGTGGGGGGGGGGGGGGTAACACAGCTCCTTCACGCCTCTAGGCGCATGTGCTTTTGATGGCCTAACGGTCTCTCTCACCATCCCGCTTCAGGGGGCAGCCGAGAACCCCCTTCGCAGCCAGGAATCGAACCCGGATAGCCCGCGCCACGGGCGACTGCACTATCCAGTCAACGAAAGGATCCGACCCCTTTAGTTGACTGGATAGTGTTAAATGTACTAACCGTTATCAGCACAATGGTTAGTACATTTAATGGTGACAAAATGCACTTTTTTACAAAAAATAAATACAAAAAATTACAGTGTTGGCTGTTATATATATTACGGTATATTTCTGTTATCAGCATAATGGTTAGTACATTTAACCGTGATAAAATTTATTTTTAATAAAAAATAAATGCGAGTGCTGGCTGTCTATATATTACGGTATACAGTTATATATTACTGTATACGGGTCATGTATTACGGTATATTTCCATTATAAAAACAATGCAAGGGTATTCAACGATGGAGTACTGTATTTTTTCAGAATGGAGATGTAAAAATTATTGTTTTGGCGGATATATTATATATGTATATATATTTTTTTATATTTACGTTGTCTCGCTGGAACAGAAACAGTATTCAACATATTTATAGTTTACTGTCTTTTACTGTCAAGGTTTGACAGTTTTTCACCATCAAATCTAGACATTTTTTTACAGTATATGCACACAAAGAGGCTGAGTATGACTGAATGTTTGCATGAGTGTTTGTGTGAGAGACAGTGAAGGAAAGAGTGGGAGGGAGGTAAAGAGAGAGTATGTTTGGCATTCCCAATCTCCTCTGACCTTTCCATGTCCCAGTGCCAACCCACATCCTATCCAATACAAACCAGACAAACTCAGCTGACCCCGTCTTCCTTGTGGCACTTTGTGAATGAAAGGAAACGGCCATCTTGGCTCTGAAAGTATGGAAGGGAGGAAGCCATCTTTGTAGTGCAAGGGCTATCTTGGCTCAATCAGTATGAGGTGGAATGAATCACGGCTTGAAAGCCAAAAGAGCAAGGAAAGAGGAAGACATTGCGGTTCCAACAGTACAAGCGATGGAGGACATCTTGGCCCAACAAGTAAGGAAGGAAGAGAGGAGGTTGACATCAGTGACTCAAAGATAAACTCTGCCGACCAAAATTAAATGTATAGCACCATAACAAGCATTACTATGAGGCCTCAGCTTGTTCTGACAGGAAGGACTCATTAAAAATCAATTGTAGGTCATATTTTGTTGATTTGAGACTTATAGACAGGCAGCAGGCAGAAATACAATATCAGTTAAGTAAAGAGTTAGGCTTTCCAGACAGAATTATATAGAAATGCTATCTATAGGTTCTGTAGAGTATAACTTAGCGACATAGGCACATGTCAAATCGGGCGATCTTTGAACAGAGACGTAAACCAAGCCGAGGGTCAGAAACCTGAGTCTTTACCTCGAAGGAGTTTTCTCATTTACCTGGCTATTTCGGTCGCCAGCTCAAGAAGTTCAACCTGCCTCAGGAACTGCTGTTTCAGCTCTACACTGCCATAATCCAGTCTGTCCTCTGCACATCCATCACTGTCTGTTTGGATCAGCCACCAAACAGGACTAGGACAGACTACAACGGACGGTTAAGTCTGCAGAGATAATCACTGGTGGCAACTTGCCCTCCAATCAGAACTTACACACCTCCAGAGTCAGGAAACAGGCAGGCAACATCACTGCAGAACCATCACACCCTAGTCACAACCTGTTCCAACTCCTCCCCTCTAGTAGGCGCTACAGAGCATGGTACACCAAAACAACCAGATATAAAAACAGTTTCTTTCCACAGGCTGTCATTCAAATGTATGCCAATAAATCCAGCTATTTGTATATACTGTACTGTACATTGTACATCTTCTGGTACGCTCTGTCATGTCCATCTACCTCAGGCATGTATGTAAGTCAGTTGCTAACAACTATTTCAATATCTCTGATAATATATTCTCTGCACCACTGCACTTTATCACCACTTATTTTGCCTGTATATGTAAATCTATATGTATATATCTGAAGATTGTTGTGTTGTAGAGTTGTTATTCTATGTAAAGTACACTGAGAGAGCCACGAAACCGGAGTCAAATTCCATGTAGTGCAAACCTACATGGCCAATAACATGATTCTGATGTCTGATGTCACAGCTTTGTAAAAAAAAAAAAGAAGATAAATGCCAACTCTTAGAAACTAAAAATCACCACTAGAGTTCTGTGGACTACCAATCAATAGGTACAAGATGCCCTTACACACTACCCCTAGTGGCCAATATTACAGTTTGCCCACCCACTTTTCTGTGAGTGGAATAAAAAAAAAAACAAGGCTTGCTCTCTCACCACTAGGTGTCATAAAAAGTCAATCTTAAGACTCAATTCATGTCATTATAATGCTTTTGTTATTTACGGCATACCATGTCTTTTTATATAATCATAAGATCCGGATATACATTTGATATTATTGTATACGTTGAACCATTTAGTTCTTTATGACAATTATTTAGTTCTTGATATGTCATGACACAATGGCTATTGTTCATTTACATGTTCTTTGCTGTAATTTCTTCTTTGTACCACTAGAGAGCAGTCTCTAACAAAGATTGGTACTTTGCTACTGACGGCTGAAAAGTCCAAGCACCCTGTGCCGATTTAATCAAGTAACAATATATAGGACTTGTTTTCTAATATGAATCTTTTATTAGTAGTTATTAGAAGATAAATTATCATTAGTATGTCCTATAGAACTACTACTACTACTTTCGGCTGCTCCCGTTAGGGGTCGCCTCAGCGGATCATCCGTTTCCATCTCTTCCTGCCCTTTGCATCTTCCTCTGTCATGCCAGCCATTAACTTCCTCTTTTCCTCTTCCCTGGCAGCTCCATATTCAGCATCCTACTCCCAATATACCAAACATCTCTCCTCCACACATGTCCAAACCATCTCAATCTTGCCTCTCTTGCTTTGTCTCCATATCATCCAACCCGAGCTGTCCCTCTAATATAATCGTTCCTAATCCTGTCCTTCTTCGTCACTCCCAGTGAAAATCTCAGCAATTTCAACTCTGCCTCCCCCAGCTCTGCCTCCTGTCTTTTCATCAGTACCACTGTCTCCAAAACATACTATATAGCCGGTCTCACTACCATCTTGTAAACCTTACTTTTAACTCTTGCTGGTATCCTTCTGTCGCAAATCACTCCTGACACTTCTCCACCCACTCCACCCTGCCTGCACTCTCTTCTTCTAACCTCTCATACAACTCACCATACACCTTTTCCTTTGCTTTCGCCACCTCTCTCTTCACTTTACGCCGGTCCTCCTTGTACTCCTGTCTACTTTTTCCAGATGACACACCAAGTATCTTCCTAGCTGTGTCCTTCACTATTTCTGCAGTGGTTGCCCAGCCATCCAGCAACTCTTCACTACCACCCAGTGCCTGTCTTAACTCCTCCCTGAACGCCACACAACAGTCCTCCTTCTTCAACTTCCACCATTTGATCCTTGGCTCTGCTTTCACTCTCTTCCCCTTCTTGATACCAAAAGTCATGCTGCCTAGCTACCGTCTCCCGTCACCACCTTGCAGTCTCCGATCCCTTTCAGATTGGGCATAAGTATGTCCTATAGAACAAGTGAGTTTAAAACATTATACATGTCAGTGTGAGAAACCATCACAATTAAACATGCAGGAACTACCACCGATATTTACAGAAGTGACTTACTGGGTGCAAGTGGGGGAGGAATCTCTCTATGTCGTTCATGTCAATACCATCGTCTTCAAACTTGTTTTTAATCATCCTGAGAGAGAGAAAAGTGTTAAATGTGAGTAAGGGGGGAAAGCATCAATAAAAAAGAACAGTACTTCTTGAGAAATTGACGGACCCTGGTCAGACTTAATTATAGACAAAACAAAAAGAATATTTGAACTGAGACCACGAGAGAACTGAAGTCTCTTGGAATCGATAAAGACAGAATAGAGTGAAGAAGAAATGAAAAGGACAGAGTTGAAGACATAATTCATGAATATAAATCAAATGCAATAATATGTAATGGTCAACAGAAGACAATACAAAGGCCAAGACGGGATAGGATACCAGACACAGGTTGGACAGAATACAAAAGACCCTAACACTTGTGCCCTAGGGCCACATCTCACCCCTCTCTGTCAATGTGTGGTAGGTGCTTTGGAGTGCCTCGGAAATGTTTCCTGTGGAACTGGCTGAAGTCCAGCTTCTCTGGCTGCACGTCCCAGCCAGCACCCCTAGAGAAATAAAGACAGAGTCAGGATCTCCCAAGGACAGATAGCATCCTTGTGCACATGCACACCAAAAGACATGTAAGGTGTCCCGGATGTGAAGCATACTCAGGAATCAATGAACAAGGCAACGTTACCCCTTCACCAAAGCTGGCTGGGTTGACGCTTATGTGTCGGCAATAAGATTATCACTTATATCAAAGTTTGCACTCAGTACTCTTTTAGCCAATAATCTGCTATCTCATTGCAATCTAAGCCCCTCCAAAAAGACTTCTAATCAGGCATTTAATAGTTACCACCTCCTGGGTCCCAGAGCAGCTTTAATGGGCTCCCAAATAAGATCCTGCCATATGTACAATGCTGTGATCACTGTACTCCCCCCCCCCCAAACAAAAACATTCCAGACATGCAGGGAGTTAAAGCATTGATCTGATTATTCATATATACTATATATATATATATATATATATATATATATATATATACATAAATATGGATATATCCATCCATTGTCCAAGCAACTTATCTCAATCGGTGTCTACCAGCTGCCAGGCCATCAGAGCCGAGGCCCCCCCCACACACAAACTTTCACAACTAGGGACAATTTAGTATGGCCGAGCCACCTGACCTACATGTCTTTGGACTGTGGGAGGAAACCGGAGCCCCCGGAGGAAAACCACACAGACACATGGAGAATATGCAAACTCCACACAGAGGACGACCTGGGACGACCCCCAAGGTTGGACTACCCCGGGGCTCGAACCCAGGACCTTCTTGCTGTGGGGCAACACTGTGCCACCGTGCCACTCCTGATATACATAACTAACTTCATTGTAATCAGATATCTGTACCGTTAGGTTGATTCTCTAGACAGCAATATAACTGAGACATCCAAGGAGTGATCTCGTGTCAAAGGTAGTTTTTTACAGTGGTTGCTGGTGTAAACACCAAAATAAGAATAAAAAGCATAACTATTCCTGTTTGTGCCGGATTCATCCCATTGACTGTGTCTTTGGTGGAAAAACAGCTAACCCACCACTTCAAGGTGGATGGCCTATTTTGTGGCTGGAAATGCACTCTTTTATCCTTACAGGAACAAATGAGAGATGCGAACCAAGTATGGGCAAAGAAACCAGCCTTGAGGAATTCTTAAGACAGCAAACAAATTCAGCTAAATATATATATATATATATATATATATATATATATATATATATATATATATATATATATATATATATATATATATATATATATGTAACTATTGTCCAAGTTTAGGATTACTGATTTAAATGATGTAATTTTGTTAATTTTATTCACTGGTATTGGAAAGAGAAAGCCTATTAACAGTTGTATGAATCAGACACAGTAGATCTTCAAGTGTAATTAAACTCTTAAATATTCACTTTCAAAAGTTAAGAAGTTTGACTTAGTGGTGAATATTGTTAGTGGCCATATTCTGATTTTCATTCATTCATTATCCATCCATCCATCCATTATCCAAACTGCTCATCCTGCTCTCAGGGCAGGGTCGCGGGGATGCTGGAGCCTATCTCAGCAGTCATTGGGCGGCAGGTGTGGAGACACCCTGGACCGGCTGCCAGGCCATCACAGCCCCCCCCCCCCACACACACACACACACCTAGGTACAATTTAGTACGGCCAATTCACCTGACCTACATGTCTTTGGACTGTGGGAGGAAACCGGACCCCCCGGAGGAAACCCACACAGACACGGGGAGAACATGCAAACTTCACACAGAGGACGACCCGGGACGACCCCCAAAGTTGGACTACCCCGGCGCTCGAACTCAGGACATTCTCGCTGTGAAGCGACCGCGCTAACCACTGTGCCACCCAAAATATTCTGATTTTGATTGTTTAAAATGAAGTTGTCGGAGCAAGAGCTTCAAATGAATCATGCTGTGCATGCTGGTCAGGTTGCATCAGCTGGAGGACATTGTGACAAAGAATAGTCTACTTCCAATAACCATTAAGTGAGGAACCACATCCCTCTATCGAGCAGGGGTTAAATGAGCTGCAGAGGATCTCTTTAGAAAGTTGCTCTTTCATAATAACCCCTCGGTCAATGCTTCTTGCAATCTGCCCAACTTAACTGCATTTTCGAAGTGTTGAATGGACAGACTGAGAACTGTGTTTCCATACTCTTGTTATCGATAGCTTAGCATGACAGCTAACCGAGGACTTATGGGCAAAGGTCAATATTTATATGTTGATGTTGAATGTATTCATATGACAGCTTACCATCATAGTCATGTTTTAATGCCCTTCTGTATAATGTTAAATATGTGCAAATGGTAAACAAACTAAACTTTATTTGCCCTTGTTCTAATATGTCTGCTACTGGCTGACTGTAGGAGGTGTTATTTCAGCAGGAGTGGGCAGCTTTCGTAGTTATAAAGGATATCGGCTTGCATCATCCTGCCATACAGGCTGCATCCTTTCTTTTTTTTCTTCTGTGCATGTTCAGAAGTGCCAACGTGGCCGGAACTTGGTTACATGATGTTGCTGCGCGGCCGCTGCCATGGCAACCAGTCTTCCCTAACGCAACGGACTAATATATCAGGATCCTTTCTCTGTTCTGTGCACCGAGTATTTTGTCGGCTCCTTTCACATCACCACTTTCAGACGCCTTTTGAGATATACGGGAGCTGAACTAATGTTTACACAGAGAAGTGGTGAAGCACACCGTTTAGAAAATAAAAACGTACAGCGGCATACAGCCACGCTCGTTACAACAGCTTAGAGGTCTTTCAAGCAAGCAGCTCTCATCTTTTTCAGAGCAAACAAAAGTGAGTTTTACTGCGACGTCTCCACTTGCAACGATTTGCTTCAGGAATGTTGATGCGAGTGCAATGCTGTGATGTTTGACCAGCCTCAAAGTAGGCCGCATCCCTTTTAGCTGGTCACTCAACATACCACCGAGCTTCAAGCACTGATGTTCAGTATCAGCAGCTAAAAATATAGTGACCTCGGCTCAGTACACAGAAATGTGCAACGCTAGTAGGTAGAAACATGGGTTTACAACATAACTCTACTATATTCCATGAC
Source organism: Lampris incognitus (assembly GCF_029633865.1). Taxonomy (NCBI): domain Eukaryota; kingdom Metazoa; phylum Chordata; class Actinopteri; order Lampriformes; family Lampridae; genus Lampris; species Lampris incognitus. Next base: position 19,241,888 of record NC_079222.1, read on the forward strand.
CTCAGGAACATTTCTAGGACCTTTGATCAGAGATATAATTTTCCAGGTTTGTAGTCAGTAAATTTTGATGTTTTCTAGACATTTAGGAGCCCTGTCTTTGCTTCATTACTAGATTCTCATCCATCCATCCATCTGTTATCCAAGCCACTTATCCTACTTAGGGTGGAGGGGATGCTGGAGCCTATCCCAGCAGTCACTGGGTGGTAGGCGGGGAGACATCCTGGACAGGCTGCCAGTCCATCACAGGGCCAACACACACACACACACACACACACACACACACACACACACACACACACACACACACACACACACACACAAACACACACACATCTAGGGACAATTTAGTATGGCCGATTCACCTGAACTACATGTCTTTGAACTGTGGGAGGAAACCGGAGCCCCCGGAGGAAACCCATGCAGACACGGGGAGAACATGCAAACTCCACACAGAGGACGACCTGGGACGACCCCCAAGGTTGGACTACCCCAGGGCTCAAACCCAAGACCTTCTTGCTGTCAGGCAACCGTGCTAACCACTGCACCACTGTGCCGCCAGAGTCTCATCCTTTAAAGCCTAATATCCTATCTGCAGTGAAGGTGTCAATGCACTCCACATGCCTGTGATCTAACAAAATACAAACTATTCTGCCAAACGAGATGTTTTTCACCATTGTTAAGTTTTTCCTCAAAACAAACTGAACAGTTCCCTGCACTAGACTCTTGCTGATTTAAAGAAAAGGAGGACAGAAGAGACAAGGATGGCGGGATTAAGCAATTTGCTGAAAGTCGGTATTTTGCTGGGTATGATGTGATCTTGTCCAGGCCAACTAGGCTAAGCTTGATCCGGAACTGATACACCTGACCCTCAATTAACAGGTAAGATTAACAGGTAAGATTAATAAAGACAAAAAAATAAAGAGAATGAGCGAGGGCAACATCAAAAAAGAGGAGGAAGAAAGAGTGGACAAGGATTGAAGACCCATTGGTCTACACAACCTGTTAGTATTTAGATAAAAGGTAATTTACCCATGTGAGTCCATAGTGTTGGCAGCCCAGATGTCCGTCCCCAAGATGTCAAAGGACCCTTCTCTGTTCCTATTCTAAGGGGTATAAAAGGGTGAATCACACACTCTCAAATGGACTTACAAAAAAAGATTTTATTATAAGAGTTTGGGCTGCACAACAGATTCCACTAAAACACTTGAAACATCTGTCTCTGTGAGACACACAGTATAACAGGCTTAGCCTATACCCCCCCCCCACTTTCTCCCCAATTTTACCCGGCCAATTACCCCACTCTTCCGAGCCGTCCTGGTCGCTTCCCCACCCCCTCTGCTGATCCGGGGAGGGCTGGTGACTACCACATGCCTCCTCCGATACATGCTGAGTCACCAGCTGCTTCTTGTCACCTGACAGTGAGGGCTTTCGCCAGGGGGACGTAGCACATGGGAGGATCACACTATTCTCCCCAGTCCCCCCCCCCCCCCCCGAACAGGCATCCCGACCGACCAGAGGAGGCGTTAGTGCAACGACCAGGACACATACCCACATTTGGCTTCCCACCCGCAGACATGGCTAACTGTGTCTGTAGGGACGTCCGACCAAGCCGGAGGTAACACAGGGATTCAAACCGGCGAGCCCTGTGTTGGTAGGCAACGGAATAGACTGCTACGCTACCCGGACGCCCGTAGCCTATATCTAACAATAATGATGAATCACAATGTGTTACTGTCTGGATATGAACAAGGTATATCATATCAAAGATGTTTAAAAAAAATGACATAAATGAATACACAGTCACACTGTTGTATAATGTTATGTACAGTTTACCAAACTATCTCTAAACCTGTTTTTCTGGCGCAATATCAAGTGACAACAATGTTTAGTGCAACTGTTATAACATGTACAGCTGCTGCTTCTGTCAGACAGCATTCTGTCTCTCCTATCTGATAAGGAAGGTTTGAGAGGCAACACTTATTACATGAGGCCATGTAATAAAGCACAGCATCCACGGAGAGACAGATCAGAGACTGGGGACAGATAACACTGACTCCAAACCCCACCCCCCCAACCCCACCCCCCCACCCACACACGCACACACACAGTACCTTGGCAGGGCCCTTAAACTGGTTATTTCGGCCCCTGCTGCAGGAGCGGGAGCCCGAGCCTGGTCTGGAACCCGAGCTGGGCCTGGAGCCTGTACTTCCATTGCTGCTTTGTTCCCACTCATCCTACAGGCAAGAAGAGAGACAGGGAGGGAGGGTGGAGGTAGGGGTATGGAGGGAGGGAGGGAGGGAGGGAGGGAGTCAAATGGGGGGAAGAAAAGCAGTATGTGGAATAAGAAAGAGGTTTAAAGGAAAGAACAGAGGGACACAGCAAAGGAAATATGGAAGGAGAAGTGATGCAGGGGAAAGATGAATAAAAGAGGAGCAAGGCAGTGATGGAGAGAAAGGGAAATTGATGATAGCAAGCATGGGCGTATGCACGGAGGGAGGGAGATAGATCAAGATTTACATGGAGAATCAGAATGAGAGGATAAGAGTAAAAAGGAGAGAAAAGAGAAGAGGGGAAAAGTGAGATATTTCTTATTTTAAATATATTACATTTCCTTTATTAATCCCCTTGGGGAAATTCAGTTACTGCAAGTTAACCCATCCTGGCTGTGATCTGTGTAGCTAGGAGCAGTGGGCTGCCGCCTTCATGCACCACCTGGGGACCAACTCCAGGTCTTTTCCCACTGCCTCGGTCAGGGGCACAGACAGGAGTATTAACCCTAACATGCAGGTTTCTTTTGATGGCGGGGGGAACCGGAGAAAACCCACCGCAGACACGGGGAGAACATGCAAACGCCACACAAAGGAGGACCTGGGATGACCCCCCCCCCAAGGTTGGACAACCCCAGGGTTCGAAACCAGGACTTTGTTGCTGTGAGGTGACAGCGCTAACCTTTGGGCCACCGTGCCAAACAAATACAGTATCTCTGATATACTGCATTTCTGTAATCTATTCTTTTTTCATCCTCACAAGCTCTCCCATCTTAAAAAAACAAACACAAAATGATTAAATTGAACAGAGAAACATCAGCTTTGACAAATTGTAATAACAGAGTTAGAAGGGAAGTCCAATGTAGTGTGTTTGAAGTGTAGTTTAGCGGTTTGGTGTGTATTTATGTGATACATAGAAACAGATACAGAGGTAAAGACACCATTATCCCTGGAGGGCTAACAGGACAGGATGGGTAAATTAGCAGCCATAGCCCCAGTATGTAGGTGTCTGGCTGTGTAAAGCTAAAGGTAGTATACTAAATACAGCTCGCACAAAAGCCTATTTGGCAAAGCCTTATGGCCTGTCTCCTTGTCAGGTGACTGTAGTTAAGTACTTCATCTACGTGTGTGTGTGTGTGTGTGTGTGTGTGTGTGTGTGTGTGTGTGTGTGTGTGTGTGTGTGTGTGTGTGTGTGTGTGTGTGTGTACACATACGTCTGACACACATCATGCTCCCTCACACTTTGCACCCCTATGCTGTCTTCAAGTCTCTCATTCATCCTCTTCCTGCCACGTTCTCATTCTGGTGGATACATTCAAATGAATCTGCATGGACTCTGTGGATCTACTGTTACTCTAAACCACTTTAGTGGAGACTGCATGGTGAAAGCAGAGCGAACAAGCAAACAGACAGACAGTCAGACAGACACAAACTTGCACAGACAGGTACACACAGAGACAGACAGACAGACAGACCGACAGAGAACAGAAGCACACAAAGGACAACAGATTCATACATGTAGACAGCCATACAAACAGAGAGATGAACAGATACACGGACACATACACATAGGCAGACAGACAGACAGAGAGACATACTGACCGACAGACAGAGAGACAGAGAGACAGAGAGACAGACAGACAGACAGACAGACAGACAGACAGACAGACAGACAGACAGACAGACAGACAAGACAGACTGACTGACAGACAGACAGAGAGACAGACTGACAGACAGACAGGGAGAGATACTGACAGACTGACAAACAGAGAGACATACTGACCGACAGACAGAGAGACAGAGAGACAGAGAGACAGAGAGACAGACAGACAGACAGACAGACAGACAGACAGACAGACAGACAGACAGACAAGACAGACTGACTGACAGACAGACAGAGAGACAGACTGACAGACAGACAGAGAGAGATACTGACAGACTGACAAACAGACAGTGACAGACAGAGACAGACACAAAGACAGACAGACAGACTGACAGACAGACAGACAGACAGAAAGACAGACAGACAGACAGACAGACAGACAGACAGACAGACAGACAGACAAACAGACACGCACACACACATACACACACACACACACACACACACACACACACACACACACACACACACACACACACACACACACACACACAAGCCCTTAGCAAACCAACTGTCAGATCATTTATTTGGGTTTATTCAGTTAGTGGCTCTTCCGGCAGCATTTGTCTCCTGCTGCACTGACTGAGCACAGAGACACTGTTCACTGAGACAGAAAGGCACACAGGACTGAGCGCTCAGAAAGCCTGTACTTAAATCAATAGTGTGCTCTGGGGGCCACATGAGCAAAGATGACGGCGGTGTGATACAAAGACGAAAGCAGCATGACTTTGCAAAACACCCCTAACTAGTTATTACAGAATCACATTTTAGACGGTCATTTCAAATTCTGTAAACACATACATCGAAATATTGCCTTTAAAGGAGGAGTGAGCTTGTGTCTTTTTTACATTTCTTTATTTCCCCCCCTTTTTTCTCCCTAATTTTACCTGGCCAATCACCCCACTCTTCTGAGCCGTCCCAGTCGCTGCCCCACATCCTCTGCTGACCCGGGGAGGGCTGCAGACTACCACATGCCTCCTCCGATACATGTGGAGTCGCCAGCCGCTTCTTTTCACCTGACAGTGAGGAGTTTCACCAGGGGGACGTAGCGCGTGGGAGGATCACGCTATTCTCCCAGTCCCCCCCCAACAAACGCCCCGACCAACCAGAGGAGGCGCTAGTGCAGCGACCAGGACACATACCGACATCCGGCTTCCCACCCGCAGACATGACCAATTCTGTCTGTAAGGAAGCCCGACCAAGCCGGAGGTAACACGGGGACTCGAACAGGCAATCCTCATGTTGGTAGGCAATGGAACAGACCGCTACACCACCCGGATACCCACCGTTTTACATATTTTGACCTGAAAACTATTGGTGTGAGCCTTATGGAACTGACTTCCCCAATGTTAAATACATTTTAAAAAAAATGTTTCAAATGGCTGCTTTAAAATCTATCTAAAATCTATGCTGTTTCTTACATCAGTGGGAAATGCTTACCTAATATAGAGGCATCAAAGGTGCAAGGATCCATGTGACATAGGCAATACATACGGGGTCCAGCGTGGTAGAAAAATAAAATTTGAGCTGAGTAGAAAGGCGACACTCTGGTGTAATTAACGGAACTCGCTGGGTAGATTTGTGAGAAGCTGGGGTGAGGGGTTCTCCCTTAAAACCACCACCTTCAGTTTAAACCACACTACCATCACGGTCCTCTTCATCTACACCTCTTTTGTTCACCAATTTCAAAATGTCAGCAGGCGATACAGGCTAAACTAACTAACTACTCCCACTAATCAGGTTACTGGTTTACATGTAAGCATGCCCAGTGAAACCAAATTCAGCCATATGCTACTTTGAAGGACACACCTAGGCCTAAGAAAACATGCATTGAGGATGGGATGAGAATTGGTTGACAACGCACATCGAGCTGATGAGGGCGAGGCCCTAGTCTGCTCCACATGCCTACGAACTGCAGCAGAACCAGACAGCTACTGCCTGGAGACTAAGCTAGAAAGCAGCTGATGAACCTGTGACCATTTTTGTAAAGTCTCTCTCTTTCTCTTTTATGGGACTCGCTCTGTATTTTCCATAATAGATGGAGAATTAGTGCAGGGTGTGAAATCACTGCTGGCCAACACCAGGAATCAGAAACAATTTATTTTCATTTCAACTATATGTACTTGCATACACAGAAGAAACAAAATTTAACTTCTCCCAGGCCACAACAGGGCAACACAAAAGATAAAAACACATATCAAAAATTCACCGAAAACAACACCACCAAAAACATACAAAAACAGAAAACAAAGCAAAAAAAAAAAAAAACACAAACAGTTAACAACACAGTCCATTCAGTGCAACACCGTCCAATAAAAATCACTGTCCAGAGAACGAACGCCAGCCAGGATGACTGTTGGACCTGCCGGTCTGCATGGGCTAGCAGTTAGCTTAGCCTGCCCCGCTTCCACGTCCTGTCAGACCGCCCTCGGTGTTTCCTCTTTGGGCGCAGCTCTGGCCAGGGACGTGGTCCTTGGGCCCACCAGATGCAGCAGACCAGGCTCCCTCAGCCGATCCAACGCTAGCTCTCCCAGCCAGACACCTTTGATACACCTCCCTGCACTCCACATGGCGACACAAGCGCAGACGCAGACAAAAACACTGCACAGTCGACACTAAGCGAGGCTACCACCAGACCACCCTTGGTGTTTCAGCTATGGGCGCAGCTCCGGGCCCTGGGCCCACAGGACACAGCAGACCAAGCTCTCTCAGCTGATCCAATGCCGGCTCTCCCAGCCATTAAACGAAATCGACGATCACAGACACAAATCCTTCCAAACTTCCACACGATGACACAAACTTAAGACGCAGACATAGACATGGACAAAGACACTGCATTGTCGGTACTGGGTGAAGCTGCCGCAAACGCGAGTTCATGCCGCCATCTTCCCACCTTCTCATGAATATGTCCAGGCATCTCTCAATATTTGCTCATGAGTCTTGAGTCAAGTCTCAAGTCTCCAGAATGGTTCAGCTAAAATGACAGTATGGCTAGACTGCTAGCTGTGGATACACAAATCCCAACGGGGGTTTGAACAGAAAAATAAGAAACTGATAAAACTGTGGCAAATCTTACGTCCATTATTGGCGCCACACAATGACGCACAAGCAGGCAAAGACAGCTTCAATTAGTCGGCACAATCTCTCTCTCTCTCTCTCTTTCTCTCTCTCTCTCACACACACACACACACCATTCCTTCCAACTCTTACAGGGAGATATTACAATGCAAAATACAACACTTTTCCTGGCTCTGAAGTATCCCTAATGGAATAGAGAAGCTTCAGGGAAATGCTGCTCTATAGAACATGACTGACTGTAATCTTAAAGTTTTGCCTGTTTGGTTTGTTGTAACCCAATAACCCACTCTTCCGAGCAGTCCTGGTCGCTGCCCCACCCCCTCTGCCGATCCGGGGAGGGCTGCAGACTACCACATGCCTCCTCTGATACATGTGGAGTCGCCAGCTGCTTCTTTTCACCTAACAATAAGGAGTTTCACCAGGGGGGCATAGAATGTGGGAGGATCATGCTACCCCCCCCCCCTCCCGCGAACAGGTGCTCCGACCGACCAGGGTAGGCACTAAATCAGCGACCAGGACACATACCCACATACCACCTCCCATCTGCAGACATGGCCGATTGTGTCTGTAGGGACGCCCAACCAAGCCGGAGGTAACACGGGATTCAAACTGGTGAGCCCCGTGTTGGTTTGCAACAGAATGGGTCGCTGCGCTACGCAGACGCCCATTGTAATAAAGGTTTTTACAAGCTTGTTCTATGATATTTCCGGTCATGCAGTTACAACTGGACTTCCTTAAACTTGTTGCTACCTGTCTTACTCTTACACATTTGGCTGCTAAAGTGAAGATGCAAAATGCTAAAGTAAGCAACTACACGCATCCATGATTATGGTATTCACTTATGTCGTGGATTTTAGCTATTGTATTAAATATGACAACAATAGATAGCATCTAAAAGGACAATTTTTGTCATGTAACTACTTAGGCTTGTGTACAAGTTCCAGTTCAGCCTTCTCCACTCTGTTTTATACAATCCCAGTAGATTTGTCAGTCAATGCTGTGATAAAATTGCCTCACTCACTTCCGTTGGCAGAAATCCCTTATAATTTGTTTGACCCCAGCGTTCCTCAGAGTGTTTCGCTCTATTTCAACGTATTCTCTCAAACATTTCAGCAGAAATGTCCGTTTGTAAATATTTGCAATACTCTGCAGTTTAAATAAAAGTCTACAATTCCACAAAATCAATTGTGACGTATACACACTTGAAAAAGCAATGTGCTGGATTTCAGAAAAAAACAACATATCAGCTTTAAACTTCCCAAAATTATCCATTACTACGAATATGTGTTAAATCAACAGCTTTTGGACTTGGCTATATGCAAAAAACATACACATACCGGTTTCAATGAGCCCCTTCCCCGTGACGATGACCAGCTCCCATCTTTCTTGTCATTGCATTCATTAGTCCACTGAAAAGGGCAGAAATGAGGAGAAAAAGCTCATATGAGTGAATGAAGTATTAGTGATTGTAAACTAAGCCTAAACATGAGAAAAAAAGAAGCACAGAAAAAAGAGAGACAATACATAAAATAAACACAATAATATAACATAACAGGAACAAACCAGTGTCTTATAAGAAGGCAGCTATATCAATGGTCGCACTGCCGGGATTGGTAGCATGTGGCACTGAATCTTAAATTAGTTAAACTCTTGATGATTACATTATCAGAGTCACTGAGCCGGCAAATAAATGTATACATGAGATTCCTTAGAATGGCCTGAAAGGTATTGACTCCTGCAGCCACAAACATTTCACTTGCACACAGAAATCAAAGAAAGTTGAATCAGTTCATCTAGATACGTTTATTGACAGAAACGTTTCATCACTCATCTAAGTAACCTCTTCAGTCTAAACTGACTGCAGGTATCCCCACCCTTATAAACAATACAGTTGCATAATGACCGAAACCAACGATCAGCTTCATATGCAAATAGGCGTGCGTTCCTGTTGATGAAGCAGTGGAGATAGTCTGTATGAAATTACAAAACAACCCCACCCTTAGCAATGTGACCACCCTTAACACTGACTAAGTGGGTCTGCTCCTGAAGCTGTATCTTCAGTCCATGTACTCCACATACAAGGGGCAGTACTATAGGCAGAAGCATGGGTGTGCCATGGGTTCCCCAGTTTCATCTATAGTGGCCAACTTATTTATGGAGGAAGTGGAAAAGAGGGCTCTGATGTCCTATCCAGGGACACCACCTAGCCATTGGTTCAGATTTGTGGACGACACCTGGGTTAAAATGAAATCTTAGGACGTACCACATTTCACCAACATCATTAGGACGTACCACATTTCACCAACACATCAAGTTCACCAGGGAGGATGTGAAAAATTACAGCTTAGCCTTCTTAGACTGAAATTACAATTGGTGATGGGGGACATTTGACTGTTGATGTTTACCGTAAACTATCACATACTGATCAGTATCAAAAACACATCAAAAAGACATGCATGTTAGGGGTAATACTCCTGTCTGTGCCCCTAACCAAGGCATGGCAAGACGAACTGGAGTTGGTCCCCAGGTGCTGCACGGCAGTTGCCCACTGCTCCCAGCTACACAGCTAGGATGGGTTAAATGCAAAGAGGAATTCCCACATGGGGATTAATATAGTATACCAAAACTAAATCAAAAAATTAAACAATTCCTGGTTAAGTGTGGTTATCCTCACTGGAAGCTTGTCAAAGTTAGGAAGGCGCCCAAACAGTGCACCAGCCGATCGAAGAGAGGAGAAGGACAACAGCTGCCTAAGCACAAACCAGTGGTGATTCCTTATGTGGCGGGAGTGTCAGAAAAGTTTAGACACGTACTTTCCAAACACCGCGTCTCAGTTGTTTTCAAACCCCACAACACACAGTGCCAGAAATTGTCCACCCCAAGGATTGGGTCCCCCGGCACAAACCGAGCAATATAGTGTACACTTTAAGTGCCAGGAGTATTGCCGTGACTTGTACTCCGGGGAAACTAAACAGACGCTGGCCAAGAGGATGGCACAAGACAGGAGAGCTAACACCTCAGGCCAGGACTCCGCAGTCTACACCCATCTACAGACCAGTGGCCACTCTTTCAAGGATGAGGATGTGCACATCCTTGATAGGCTGGAACGCTGGTTTGAATGGGGAATCAAACAGGCCATCTATGTGAAGATGAAACGACCTCCTTGAAGCGGGGGGCGGGGGCAAGAGTACATCTGTCACAATCTTACAATGCTGTGGTTGCAAACATTCCCACATCCTCTGTGAATAGTACACATGGCCATTGAAACTCTAGTTAATGGTCACACCCATATTTGCATATGAAATTGACTGTTGGGGATACCTGCAGTCAGTTTAAACTGAAGAGGTCACTTAGATGAGTGATTAAATGTTGTGTCAATAAACGTTGTGTCCAGATGAACTGATTCAACTTTTTTGAGTTTCTTACCTGGATTATTGAACATGCACAAAGACATTTTGATCCACACAGAAAGGACCAGGGATGGCCTGGGGTTCGAACCCAGGACCTTCTTACTGTGAGACAACAGAGCTAACCACTGGGCCACCACCCAAAGAGCAGCGAGGCAGAATTAAATCCAGTTATATCATGGAGATTGCAAAACATATTTCCCCCTGGATCGCCACAACACCACCCAACTCTCAACACCACACTTCAATCCGACTGCAACAAGACAGTTTGCCCCTAATCTTCGACCTTCTGGAAAATACTGTGAATGTGTGTCTTGACACACTAACTCCAAAGCAGAGAGCATCCCATTTAGCCCGTGTTTGTTTGTTCAATTGCTGGAAGGGCAAACAATAATTAAGAAAACAACGGCACTGATTTACTCCCAACAGTAGCCCATTTTCACTCTAGGATCCAAACAATGAAACAGAAAAAACTTGTTCTGAAATGTGTAATCTGCATATTGCTAAACCCCTCCCTTCATTAGTTAGCCTCTTAGAAATCGCATGTAGCATAATTTCACCATCAGCTGAGTTTTTGTTTATTTGTGCCCTTGCCTCAGTGATAGCCTGCTGTTAACAAATATTAATACCCTGTCTTTTTGCATTCAAAATGCTGTTTTTATTGATTGATTGATTGAGTGATTGGATTTTCTCCCACTGTTTCTCCCCAGTTGTATCCCTCCAATTACCCCACTCTTCTGAGCCACCCCAGTCGCTGTGCCGACCCCTCTACCAATCCGGGGAGGGCTGCAGACTACCACATGCCTCCTCCGATACATGTGGAGTCGCCAGCTGCTCCTTTTCCCCTCACAGTGAGGAGTTTTACCAGGGGGACGTAGCGTGAGGGAGGCTCATGTTATTCCCCCCCAGCCCCCCCCCGGAATAGGCGCCCCGACCGACCAGAGGAGGCGCTAGTGCAGCGACCAGGACACATACCCAAATCCGGCTTCCCCCCCACAGACACAGCCGATTGTGTCTGTAGGGACACCCGACCAAGCCGGAGGTAACACAAGGATTTGAACTAGTGATCCCCGTGTTGGTAGGCAACAGAATAGGCTGCTACACTACCCGGATGCCCCCCCCACCCAAAATGCTATGTTGAAGAAGTGAGGAGTTCTAACATTGAAAATGTTATCCTTATGTAAATCGATACAATACAAGTATCCCATCCAAAAAGTCTCTAACCTGTGGGGCCTTGTTGACATTGTCTCCGTCCAGCTCTCCATCAGCCTTATCCCCCAGCAGTCCATGCACCTGGTATTCCAGGATATAGCTGTCTATGAAGCGCTCCAGTTCTTCGATCTCCTGTGAGCGTGAGCTTCCTGCCTCAGAGGATGCAGACGCCACTGATGAGTTCTCCATGGCGAGCAGCGCTGTAATGGCAGTGGCCAGGGAAGAGGGGAAGGGAAGGAGGGGCGGAACCTGTGGAGGGAGGAAGCGAGACAGTGAGCGGAAACTTCAACCTGACTAACAAGAGTCACAAGACCATTCACTTCCTCAATATGACCAGTTTCAGTTTTAATCAATATCGATAGGTAATTATATTGTTAGGATGTATTCTAATTTATCCTTTTCCCCTTTTTTCTCCCCAGTTGTACCAGTCCAATTACCCCACTCTTCTGAGCCATCCTGGTCACTAATCCACCCCCTCTGCCGATCCGGGGAGGGCTGCAGACTACCACATGCCTCCTCCGATACACGTGGAGTCACCAGCCGCTTCTTCTCACCCGACAGTGAAGAGTTTCACCAGGGGGACATAGCGCGTGGGAGGATCACACTAGTCCCCCCACTTCCCCCTCCCCCCTGAACAGGCACCCTGACTGGCCCAGAGGAGGCGCTAGTGCAGCGACCAGGGCACATACCCACATCCGGCTTCCCACCTGCAGACACGGCCAATTGTGTCCATAGGGTCGCCCGACCAAGCTGGAGGTAACACGGGGATTCAAACCGGCGACCCCCGTGTTGGTAGGCAACAGAATAGACCACAGCGCTACCCGGACGCCACTGCATGTGACACAATAGCCGCACCGTGGCGATATTTAGCAACTGTGGTCTTATACTGAAATCACACTTGCGATGGCGTAAGACAACAAACAAATGTATGCAGTGGATGGAAGAAAAAAAGACAGCGGAATGGTGAGCACTTTTTCTTTTTTAAATAGTGTTTATATATTACATTAACAAAAGGAGATTCCTTCATTCATTCATTATCCAAACCGCTTATCCTGCTCACCATCCCTCAGACCTCTAGCTTTGCCTACGGGTAACAGGATGTTATGTAAAACACATCACTTCCCATCCAACACTAACATGTCCAACCAATGTATATGTAGTACTGGTGCACCAGGATCACAAAACGTCATGTACCAGCAGAAGGGTCTCAAATCAAACTGCACGTATTGCTGCATCTTTAACAGGCTAACTGCAACATTAATATTATTAAAAGTAAATATTAAGCCATAAAAACATTATCACATGGAGTTTTAAAGGTTTAATCATTTTACAAGTGATATACATTTTACTCATTATACTACTAACTAGTCCACCCCTTATCTTTAAAGATGAAGTCTCTGGTCTACATGGTCATTCTAAAGCATTACATCCATCAACAGGTCCTTTATCAAGGGGTTCCCTGGCTTTCTGAGCTCGTTTTAAACTGAGTAAAATGACTGCTTGGATATCAAGCTGCAGAGGAATGTAAAATACACACACACATGGTAGTGTATTCTACATCAGGATAAATGTTATATCAGGAGCGAGTTACCCAGCTGTTGGCTGTGCTTGAGTCATTCAGGCTCAAATCCACTCTTCATCTGTTTAAAATATGTTGGATGGGCAAATGCAACAGAAACTTTCATGGAGCAATGAAGCATTTGGGGTAGTTTGAGCCAAGAGAAAAAAAATATGTTTGCATTTTAAGTTAAAGTGTGATGTAAAATACATATAAACATTTTTATGTATTCTACATTAGGAGTTTTGTGTTAAATTATGAGTGCGCTTTTCTTCTTTTTTTATTTTTATTTTGAGATACTTTATTGCTCCCTGTAGGGAAATTCTTTCTCTGCATTTAACCCATCCTAGCTGTGTAGCTAGGAGCAGTGGGAGGCCGCTGTGCAGCACCCGAGGACCAACTCCAGTTCGTCTTGCCACGCCTCAGTCAGGGGCACAGACAGGAGTATTAACCCTAACATGCATGTCTTTTTGATGGTGGGGGAAACCGGAGCACCCGAAGAAACCCCACCGCAGACACGGGGAGAACATGCAAACTCCACACAGAGGACGACCTGGGATGACTCCCAAGGTTGGACAACTCCGGGGTTCGAACCCAGGACCTTCTTGCTGTGAGGCGAGAGCACTAACCACTGTTCCACCGTGCCGCCCACTGTGTTACCCAGGTGTTGGCTAGTCCTGAGTCATTCGGGCTCAAATCCACCTTTAATCTGTTTCAATATTGCCACAGAAAATTCATGGGGAATTTAAGCCCTTATTTCTGTTCTGTTTTAAATTTAACATAAATAATTAATTTATTGTAAATAATGGACCACAGCCTTAACTTATCACCAACACCAGCATCATAAAGTCCATGTTGTGTATTATTATCAACAAGATCCTCTGTCTGCCTGATGCTACACTTCTAGATTGAAGTAGGATCCACTGCATTTTGTCAGGTATTGCTGTGGCTACTGTCTTTCAAATCTAACACACACACTCCAAGTCTTCAGTCTTCTATGGGTTAATACAGTCACCACAGCCCAAACTTAATCATTCTCCTTTCCGGGTGGTTCCTAACACAGACTCTGGCCCGCCCTAGCTGGTGGGATCTTATCCTCATAACAATATGTGCATCTTGTACTAGTCTCTACTACACAACTGTGCAGACGTCCTTTCTCCGATTTCACAACTCATTCACAGCTCCTCTGCCTCAGCTGCCATCTTCTTCTTTCCACCCCTCTTTTCATGTCTCTTTCTCTTCTTTGAGTGCTGTGCGTTATCACCTGACCTCTAGCCAACAGGCAAGCTTCCTGCCTGCCTGTTGCTGCTAAGCTCTTTTACATCATGGCTTGATCACCAGCTATGCAAAGAGGATTTACCCCCTCAGGCACACAGAATGGTATCTGCTGAGCCCTGGGGACTCACTGGAGAGTCCAGTGCATTTACAGCCAATGAGCCAACAACACATCACCTAAAGCGTTGTTTTGGTTTAGGCTATAGATCTACCTGATAAAATGTTAATGAAGTGTGCTGCACCATATGTTTTTTTAAGTGCATCTTTTAAGCACATTTAATTGGTCTAACTGGGGAACTGAATTTGTCGGAGGTTAAATTCACAATTACAACAGGTGCATTTCAGATCAAACCGGCAATTTCATTCCCGCAATCCAGAAAAGGTAATAGTTTAGTAGCAAATAATCAAGTGAATGTATATGGTTGGGGTTTTCGTCCCCACATGAAAATTCTGTTTTTAATTCTCAGAACACAAGTCAGAGTGCAAGGTCCACCATAGTACAACTCCAGAACCAGTAAGGACTAAGTGTCTGTGAGAGCAATTCATATATGATGTTTGCTTACTTTGAATCTTTGACCATGTATGACCTACACCATGTTTAACTTTATTTTACATTGCCTAGATAGATGCTTAAAGTCCATGTGTAACATATTGTTGACTGTTGGTTGATAGCAGAGGAGTGTATGGGAAACTCACTGAGTGTAGCAAGTCTGTACACACTAAATTGAGAAATGGCCTTGGTGGGATGAGAGCTGGAAGACATGAGATAAGGAGGGGAAGAACAGACAACTGTCCTATAAGAGAGACTGTACAGTATCGATTGGCACGCATTCAAGCATCTAGGCTTGTGCGTCTTGTTCATGAACATATTATATTATATTAAAGTGTGACAATACTGTAAGAGATTTTTGTCTCGCTCCTCATTTAATGTCAGAGTGGAATTAAAAAAAATTGCCATGACAGTGTCTTGCTCAGGAACACTTCAACAGGGCAGATGCTTTCCAACACGGAGGCTTGAACCTGATTAAAGGACACTCGTCATACGTCATGTCACCTTCCTGACTTTCTTTAAGTGCCTTTGAACATTAATTTTAATCTGCACACTATGTCCCTGAGTCAATAGGTTTTAATCTGAGCTAATGTAAACACTACGATCCACCTGTATATTGATGCCTCTGACTTAGCTGGCCTAGTGTACTGCACCACGTCAGTCTGTGTTTCACAAGGTTCTCTGTATTTGTTGGATTTCACCTACAAATTGCCTCTATTCCTGTCCTACATTTATCAAAGCTCCAAAATCAGACACTTCTCCAACAAAAACATCTTTTTCAGCCCAGTTCAAACTAGCTATAGCCCCAACCATCTGTGCCAGCGATATCATTCCCCAGCCTCTCTGCCATCTGAGTCGCAGCCATGGGTAATTGCCCACAGACAGAATATTGGTGACTTGGCACACAAGCAAATATTCCCAGACAGGGGCAGGTGGTTCCTCTGCAGCCATATCAAATGATATGTCTTTGCTTTCTAGTAATGCCCCCCAAAACCCCAAAATGGGTACCGGTTCTAAATTGGTAAAAGCCAGGGTAGAAGACACTTTTTTTTGTCATTGTACATACATACAACAGCACAACGCTAGGAGCAGTGGGCAGCTGCAGCGTCCGAGGACCAACTCCAGTTCTTCTTTCCATTGCCTTGCTAAGGGGCACAGACAGGAGTATTAACCCTAACATGCAGGTCTTTTTGAAGGTGGGAGGAAACCGAAGCACCCGGAGGAAACCCACGCAGACACGGGGAGAACGTGCAAACTCCACACAGAAAGGACCTGGGGCGGCCTGGGGTTCGAGCCCAGGACCTTCTCACTGTGAGGCAACAGTGCTAACCACTGGGCCACCGTGCTGCTCAGTGCTGTACTGATAAGGTTCAGTGTAATTGTTTCCACTATCAGTTCTTGAGAAATTAGGGAGTGATATTTCCATAGTGGCAAATGTGGTCTTCAAAGAATTGATAGAAATGTCGCAATCATAATGTTGGCACTCTCTCCAACATTGATTCATTCATTCATTCTCTCTCTCTCTCTCTCTCTCTCTCTCTCTCTCTCTCTCTCTCTCTCTCTCTCTCTCTCTCTCTCAACATCTGTCTTTGAGTGAGGGTGGGTCTGGGCTCTGACACAAAAATTGAGAGATTTGTTTCTTCATGGCGGAGAAAAAAAAATGTTTGAGGGGGGCATCCAGGTAGTGCAGTGGTCTATTCCATTGCCTACCAACATGGAGATCATCGGTTCGAATCCCCGTGTTACCTCTGGCTTGGTCGGGTGTCCCTACAGACACAATTGGCTGTGTCTGCGGGTAGGAAGCCGGATGTGGGTATGTGTCCTGGTCGCTGCACTAGCGCCTCCTCTGGTCGGTCGGGGGGGCCTGCTCAGGGGGGAGGGGGAACTGAGGGGAATAGCGTGATCCTCCCATGCGCTATGTCCCCCTGGTGAAACTTCTCACTGTCAGGTGAAAACAAGCGGCTGGCGTCACCACATGTATCGGAGGAGGCATGCGGCAGTCTGCAGCCCTCCCCGGCTTGGCAGAGGAGGGGGTGGAGCAGCGACCGGGATGGCTTGGAGGAGTGGGGTAATTGGCCGAATAAAATTGGGGCGAAAAAGGGGGGGAAATTAAAAAGAAATGTTCTAAAGTGTGGTTACTCTACCTAAATTAATGATGACAAAGCTCGTTGGTGGCACAAGTGCATTAAAACCCTTGCAAGTAAGGGAGGCAATAGGAGAAGTTTATCCAAATAAATGTTGACCGAGCAAAACATGAATTTGTAAAAATGTGCATTTTTCGTTCACAGCCCACCCTTCTTCCTCGTCCACTGCAGGTATGCCAGACCAGAGCCACAGATATGGATTTTGTTAGGGTAATGAAAAATATTAAAAACAGGTTGATACATGGAAATTAAAAGCTCAGCTAATTGTTTAATTACGAATATATTTTAAAAAATCTGGCAACTTTTGTAGATTGTCAGGCTGATGCTGCAACCACCTTGACCCAGCTCACCCCCTCCTCCATCCACTACCGGTCCCAGCAAACCCCAGTCTTTTTACACTAGCAGCTAGAGAGTAATGCTGCAAAGTTAATTCAGTTCTCAGTAAATTGTCTATTTTCTCAGGAAATAAACTAAGAGCCAACAAGAGCATCATTAAAGTGCTGAACTGATGAGCAGTAACAACCAGAGATGTATCAATAAAATACTAACGATGCCCAATCCTGTTATTTACTAGTAGCCTCACATCTTTATACAGTTACAGTGGTAATGATGCCACATTTTCTTGATTTCTCATGCAACATCCTAAAGTGCAAACAAAAGGTTATTTTCAGCAATACCAAACAAACCAAAAACAGAGAAAACAACAAATGAACTTCATGAGTCTGTGAGATGACCTACATCTTCTGCACTGCAGTGCTGCCCTATGACAGGGCTGTGTTATCCAGCCAATACCACAAGCTAGCAAGTCTGATTTATTTAGCAATTCCGATTAATATGCGTACATATCTTAGGCTACATTAAACGCTTTTCTCCAGTAATTTTATGCAGATAAAACTGAGCCAGTTTAAAAAGGACATAATGCATGGGACAATGAAACTACTGACAATTACAACAGTAGGTCTGCAGTACCAATTTTAGTTGGTCCCCTTGTGCCAGTTAAAAGTCACTTGTCCTTGACATAAGGTACGCAATTACTGCCTTGAGGAAAACTGACGCAAAAAATGATTGATTTCCTCATTAACGCAGCACTCAAATATTTCACAGTTTGTTTCTGTCTGGTTTCCCCTTAGCCATTGATCAATATGACATAGTCATATTGATCAACTCAAAACCGGGCACACAGATATCTAACTCAGAATCAGTAACAACAATGAAAAAGGGATATCTTTCCATCACTAATTTTAAACTGCCTTGATGCACATGTCACTCCTCTCTTTGTGCCCTGGCACTGGCTCCCTATAGCTGCCTGAAGAAAGTTCAAAACCTTGCAATTAGCGTTTCAGGCAGTTCAGGGAACTGCATCGACTTACTTGCGAACCCATATTAACATGTATGCTCCTATTCATCCTCTCCTATTCATCCACCTCTGGTAGGCTTTTATCTGGGCCCTTAACAAAAGTAACAAGCTCTAGGTCCAGACCTTTATCCCCCCTGGCCTCAAATGCTGCAGTGATTTCCCAGCCTCCATCAGAGCTATTGGCCAAGGTAGAGCTGAGCGACAGGATCACAGTATTCTTGACTAAATACCTCAATGTCAATAATGTCATGATATTTTGAGGATAACTACTGGTGCTTTGACAACATAGTTACACACTAGAAGATTCTGCGAATTGATCATTAGTAATGTGAATATGATGACCAAGCAGGTACTGGCATTGACTGTTCATTTCACTCAGCTACAACAATTTAATAAATTGAGAAAATTATATGACTTTACTGTAATGCAGCCTTTAAGATCAGGGTATGACAACATTTATCATTATCATTATTTTTTTTTTCCTTGTTTCCTGTTTTACACCTTGTAGAACCGGGTCCAAACTATGCGCCCGAGGCACTATAGGGCAGATGTCACTTGATTCACAGTACTTGTCGTAACATGTGGGCTGTTGCGAGTAGGGCGAGCTTCTGGACTGCACAGATGTTGATGTTGCCTGGGATACGGTTGGTGAAATTTTCCATTCCCTTCTTCATGAGTCCTAGAGCTCCGATGCCCACTGGTGTTGTTTCGGTCTTCATTCCCCACATCCTGTTGATTTCAATCTCCAGGTCTTTGTACTTGGTCAGCTTCTTTGTGTCTTTCACTGAGGTGTTTTTTTTTTGGGATGGTATTGCCATGTCGATGAGCATGCTCCTCTTTTCCCTCATGTCCCTGATAACGATGTCGGGCTTGTTGGCTTTTATCGCTCTGTCAGTGTGGATGGGCATGTCCCAGAGGATGGTGCCATCATTGTTGTCAGTGACCGTTTTTGGCTGATGTTTGTGCCACTTTTCAGTTGTCTTGATCTTGTAACTCCTGCAGATA
Organism: Lampris incognitus; assembly: GCF_029633865.1. Taxonomy (NCBI): domain Eukaryota; kingdom Metazoa; phylum Chordata; class Actinopteri; order Lampriformes; family Lampridae; genus Lampris; species Lampris incognitus. The sequence continues at coordinate 19,261,404 of NC_079222.1, forward strand.
TTATTATTATTATTGTTATTATTGTTATTATTATTAACACTTTAATTTTATCATAAAATTACAATAAACAGGGCATCCGGGTGGCGTGGGGGTCTATTCCATTGCCTATCAACACGGGGATCGCTGGCTCGAATCCCCATGTTACCTGGTCGGAGGTAACACGGGGATTGGTCCCTCCAGACACAATTGGCCGTGTCTGCGGGTGGGAAGCCGGATGTGGGTATGTGTCCTGGTCACTGCACTAGCGCCTCCTCTGGTCGGTCGGGGCGCCTGTTTGGGGGGAGAAACAGAGGATCCTCCCACGCACTACGTCCCCCTGGTGAAACTCCTCACTGTCAGGTGAAAAGAAGCAGCTGGTGACTCCACATGTATTGGAGGAGACATGTGAAAGTCTGCAACCCTCCCCGGATCAGCAGAGGGGGTGGAGCAAAGAGCAGTACGGCTCAGAAGAGTGGGGTAATTGGCAAAGTACAATTGGGGAGAAAACGGGGGACCCCCCCCAAAAAAAGAAGTCAACAGGTGGCAGGGCTTATACTTATGGAATAAGCTGCCTACTGCCGTCAGACAATCAGAATCTGTTGAGTCCTTTAAATCCAAACTTAAAACTCATCTTTTGCCTTAACATACAATTGCCTTTAAATTGAATACTTCACCTCCTGTACCACATGGTGGGTCTGTTTCGTCTCAATTAATTCTCCAAGCTCTGTCCTGCTGACCAGATAGAACATAGATTATTATTTCAACTGTTCTCTTCTCTCTCACGTCTTTCTCTGAATAATGTCTTTTCCTGTCTTCTCTCATATATGCAAATGGTGTGATGTGAGTCTTTCCTGTGTACAGGTGTTTGGTTATACTGTCTCAATATCCTTCTCTCTCTCTCTCTGATGTGACTCATATTTGATATTTGATATCAAATATCAATCATGTCTGTCCTTGTCTCTTCCCCAGTGTGTGTCAATGGTGTGATGTGAGTCTCCCATGCGCAAGTGTAGTCTGTCCTCCTGCCAGGTCTACATGGTAACGGTGGTTGTGTGGCTCAAGTCCTGGGCTGTTACAGTGGCATCTGGACACTGCTTGTCATCCTCCTCATCACATAATTCGTATATCTTATAATTCCATCATAATCCCCTTTCAATGTTGTATTCTGTAAATTGTGTTTTATTCTGTACACACAACATCCGTTGCACGTCTTACCATCTTGGGAGGGAACTCTCTTGGGAGAGAGGTCTCTCCTCTTTTTTCTTCCTATTAAAAGGTTGTTTTTAGGGAGTTGTTTCTTATCCGATGCGAGGGTCTAAGGACAGGATGTTGTGTTGCTGTAAAGCCCATTGAGACAAATTTGTAATCTGTAATATTGGGCTATACAAACAAAATTAGCTATTTTGTATTTTGAATCTCTTCTTCAGCGCCTCCCGATGGTCTACAACACTTACCCTAAACACTCTCAACTTGACATGAACGCTTGGCTAAAGTATGATCACGCGGTGCTCTATGATGCCAGTTGCTAACAGTCAAGTCTGTCTGTGAATTACTGACTATTTCGTAAGTCGCTGTCTGCCAAATGAGTACATGGAAATAATATCAATGGTTCTGTATCCTTACAGCGTACCTGAAATGCTGTCTTGGATAAGTGGCGAGAAGTCCTTTTTTGTTTTCAGTTCAGCCTCAACACTACACACGCACCTGCCAGTCAGCAAAAGAAACTAAACCTCCTAACGAAGAACGCTTGCAAAAGGACAGAAAATCTATAAAACACAATAAAACATTTGTGAAAAGCAACATTTTACGCTGCTCAAATCTGTTAACTATGCGGGGGTAGCATATGGTGCACTGGCCAAACCCATCCTACTGACGGCATAAAAAGTCAGGTTTATGTACACTTTGGTCGCTGCATGTACTTGCTTTCCTAGTGGATTAATTTCTTAGCTTGGATCATTTTAATGTGCTTTTGGTGGATTAGAAACCATCATATAGACGCAGTCTGGTAACAGAGTAAAAAAAACAAAAACATGTGACAGGTGCAGTACAACAGAATAAAGTGTTGCGGAATGGTACAGCAGGACTGAATGTTCTGATTTAAAAGACAAATAACTGTGGCGTCCGGGTAGTATAGAGGTCTATTCCATTGCCTACCAACACGGGGATCGGCGGTTCAAATCCTGTCAGGCGTCCCTACAGACACAATTGTCCGTGTTTACGGGTGGGAAGCCGAATGTGGGTATGTGTCCTGATCGCTGTACTAGAGCCTCCTCTGGCCAGTGTGCCTGTTCGGGAGGGGAGGGGGGGGAGTAGCGTGATCCTCTCACGCACTACGTCCCCCTGGCGAAAGGCGTCACTGTCAGGTGAAAAGAAGTGGCTGGCGACTCCACATGTATCGGAGGAGGAATGTGGTAGTCTGCAGCCCTCCCCGGATTGGCAGAGAGGGTGGAGCAGCGACGAGGATGACTCAGAAGAGTGAGGTAATTGGCAGGATACAATCGGGGAGGAAAATTAGGGGAAAAAATCCCCCCCAATAAATAAATATATAAATACAAAAATAAATAAATAAAACAAATAACTGATGAAACATGGACTGGCTGGACTAAAAATTATCATGAATGAACAGAAACCTGCAGGGCAGAAGCTGTAATCTCCCTGTCAACTGTGGCATGAGCGAGTGAGTGAGAGAGAGAGAGAAAGACAGACAGACAGACGAGAGAGGAAGAGAGCGAGCGAGAGAGAGAGAGAGTGAGAGAGAGACAGACAGACAGACGAGGGAGAGAGAGAGAGAGGGAGAGAGAGAGAGACAGACAGACAGAGACAGACAGAGACAGAGAGAAGCTGGTTTTCCATTTACATCACAGGGTGAGGTGAGGAGGAGGGGGCAGGACACTTGAGGTAAAGATTTATCAGTCACACAAAAAGCTGCTGTATGATGTGTATACAAGAAAAACAAAGGGCACGATGTACAAAGAGCCTGTGGCGAACTGACCTGAGAAGCTGATGCAGGCTCAGTGGATACGAAAAACATTTGGAGACCAAAGAACAAGAGAGAGAGAGAGAGAGAGAGAGAGAGAGAGAGGAAGAGAAACCTGTCTGTTTTAGTGCTTTGTTGCAGTGGTCAACGCATTGTGCAATTTCTTATGGAAGTTATGTGTATGTGTGTGTGTGTCTGGTGTATTTGGCATGCCTGTGACAAATGGTGGTTGATTAGTGTGAGACAGCCCCACAATCTTCCTTTCTCCGTCTGTTTTCTCCTTTCCTTGATCCTCTCTAACTGCGTCTTTCTGCCACTCCCAGCTTCCGCCCATTGCTCCTTTTCTCTCCATTTCCTCTCACCAATGCTTTTAGCTGTTCTGATGAAGATCTGCTTGCCATTCCTCGTCATGGACATGCTAGCTGTTTCAATACTAGTGGGTGTTGTCATATCTTAATATTTCAATATACATTTATATTCAACATATGTTAATATTCCAACTCTCCTAGTACATATGATAATCTTCCATTAGCTCCTGCTACTACAATTGCCAGGACTACCACAGGAGACAAAAATTACAATTTTTCCTAACAATAAAATTGAGTATCCAAGTGTGCAAGGCATTCAAATAGCCTTGTTTTACTCTTGATAGTTGTGTGCTCTTTGGTTGTTTTCAACCTCCTCACCCATCACACATAATATGCCTAAAGCTTTCTGGAAGACAGACTGGCTCGCTGAACTAAGGAAGTGAACAATATCTCTGGGAAGTGATTAAAACATTGTATATAAATAGCTTTAAACTGGGGGCGTCCGGGTAGCATAGCAGTCTACTCCGTTGTCTACCAACAAGGGGATCATCAGTTCGAATCCCCGTGTTACCTCTGGCTTGGTCAGGTATCCCTACAAATACAATTGACCATGTTTGAGGGTGGGGAGCCGGAAATGGGTATGTGTCCTGGTCGCTGCACTATTGACTCCTCTGGTCGGTCTGTTCAGGGGGGGAGGGGGAACTAGGGGAAATAGCGTGATCCTCCCACACACTACGTCCCCCTGGCGAAACTCCTCACTGTCAGGTGAAAAGAAGCGGCTGGTGACTCCACATGTATCGGAGGAAGCATGTGGTAGTCTGCAGCCCTCCCCAGATCAGCAGAGGGAATGGAACAGAGATTGGGATGGCTCGGAAGAGTGGGGTAATTGGCCGAGTATAATTGGGGAGGAAAAGGGGAAAAAATGCCCCCCCCTCAAAAAACAATTATCTACAAACTGTCCATGGTATGTAATTTGGTGACAGGCATGGGCGCAAGTCCATGAATACTGGGGATGGCATCCAGTGCTGGGCCCCCATCCCCCCCATCCACCTGGGCCCCCATCCATAGGGTTAGTGGTTGTGTCAAGAGGGCATCCGATGTAAAATTTTGCTAAATCAGTATGCGGCTTGATAAGACCATACTGGATCGGTTGAGGCATAGCTTCCTGGCTTAACAATGGCCAACATTGGTGCTGTGTCCTTATAGGGTACCGATGGAAACTGTAAAATCTGCTGTGGTGACCCCTGAGAAACAGGGAACAAGCCGAAAGCAGAAGAGTCCATGGTATGTAATATGGAGTTCACTCACATCTTTGAGCTTTATGATTCAAGCGCTATCGAGTTTCAATATAGTGTCATAGGCCAACAGAGACAGACCACCACTACATTTGTAAGAGCAATATGTACTTTAACCTAGCTAAGGCTTGGTCCCACCACTTGCCAGACAGACAGATAAATGGCCAGACAGACACAGCATGGTACTTGGCTGCACACTGCTTCTTTGTCTGTGAACCAGAACCAACTGCTTGGCTACACCATGCACTTTCCACAAGACAAATAACTTCAGACCAGCGACAAATACAAATTTTATAGTCTTACACCACACTTACGGAGATACCACATAGGCCTAAACTAATGCATGAACTTGGATTCTTTAATCTTTACTAAACCTTCATGAATAAACCAGTAATGCTAGGCTTCCAGGTTTGCTACTTAAACAGCTTATGTATAACCTACATGCATGCAAAAAAGCAATACATGCAACAATGTTTTATTTTAAAATGCCATGAAATGTGTTGTGCTGCATAAAATGTGTCGTGTGATACTTCACTGTCCATCAGAATTAACCATGACATTAAAGTATTTGTGCCATGTGAGAGACACCATGTGAATTTCATTTGAAAATGAGACGGAGAACGTGGGAGTGAAAACGCATCTCCCTTTAAAAGGCATTTTTTTCCATTTAGCCTACTACCTGTATTCAACAAGAGCTAAAGATGTGGTGGAATGATACCAGCGATCAATTTCATATGCAAATTGCTGTGAATTAATTGCTCCGGCAAGTTGCATATGAAACCTTTCTACTCGCTTCATATTTTATTGTTCTATTGTGCTGGGCCCCTCGTGGGGTGCCTAGGCCACATGGGTCTCGGTGTCTTCGATGCCCCCATGTTAAGTAGGCATTTGAGAGGTTTTTGATCATAATGTGTGTTTTCCTCCAGATGGAAGAAAAAGCACAAGTTTTCTCCCTCAAAGTGGCCGTGTGATGTGTCTTGTTTTTGTTGAATTCATAATAGGAGCGATCAGTTCTACCATTCTACCGGGCCCACATGTAGAATAAGGTTTACCATCCCTTTAAATGATTAATTATCCTGCTTCTTCTGCAAGGAAGAGAAAATATTTTTAATTTTGGTATTGATGAAACAAAACTGACTGCACAGGACTAAGTTTATAAGTCAAAATGAAGGTTTATTGATTACGCTGAAACCAAAAATTTCCAGAGATTAACCTATGCGTGCACATACACACACACACACACACACACACACACACACACACACACACACACACACACACACACACAAACAGTTCCATAAAGGCTTGAGGCAAATTAAACTGATCAATAAATAAAAGGAGGCACATCAAAATGTGCACCACAACCTCGACAAGCACAACTTTGGCTACACACAGCCACTTCATAAAGACACAAGAACAGAAACATAGTCAAGAAAAAAAGACAAAAACCCCAATAAGACAGAATTGATAAGTTGGCTGTGATATGGTTACACATCAACCAAACAGCAAATGACTATACACGGTTAAAACAGAGCAGCACATCAGATCAGATCCACTCTCCCCAGTGGGAGTCCAAGCCAAATGCTCTCACCCCATGCAGTGAGAGCTGCTAACAGAGCTAATCTGGTCCACTACCGACTGGCTGGCTAAACAAACTGACAAATTTAAATTTAATTTGGAGTAGGTTATTTTTAAGTTGATGCTGACGGACCTAATGGCACGATGCCTATAAGCTTGTATACCTTGTACCTTGTTCTTTGTACCTGTTCATTTTATACCTTGGTTTATACATATGAAGATGCATACTGTTGAATGTACCAATGTCTACCAAATGGGCAAATAAATTGAAATTGTAACCCTCAACCTGGGTATACAGCAAAACCATTCATGACATAAACTATGAAATGTGACATGATTGTAAATCTTGAAAGTATAATCTGTGAAACCTCTTTAGAAGTTAAGGTTTTTGCAGCACAGTCACTCAATGTGTGTAAATATGTGCATGTATACATCTGGGAAGGTAATGAACAGATGTGCAATATTAACTACCAAGAGCCATACCATTCATTACCACTGTCTTGGTCTCGCATCTGTGTGACAACCCACATGCCTATCAGCTTTCTATTTTTTCTCGACACAAGTCAGTGAGATGCCTGACCAGACATGTCGAGTGAAATGGTCACAAAGCCTCTTAAGCCAGGATCAGACTACACGATATTTTTGTCTTTCACGATGGGCACCATGTCAGATTAGGTGACCATATTGCCATAAATTCTTGCCATGTCTTGGCTGGGAGACTGACAACACTACAAGCATGACCCCAACCAATCATTGCATGCTGCCTTTCACGATGTTGCGCAAGTTTATAGGTCGTCGGGGAGGAGGGTCAAGAAATTGTCAATCATGGCTACAGAAATGCTATATGTGATGCTGGCGGTCTTGTGTTCCAAAACGAAAAAGAAAAGAAATAAAAAATAATTGTGGATGCTGTTACAGCTAGTGCTACAGGGGAATGATAACCTAGCATAGTTTAACCAGCTTCTCCTCCCCCCTTTTGCTCCCCAATTGCACCCGGCCAATTACTCCACTCTCCCGACCCTTCCCAGTCGCTGCTCCGCCCCCTCTGCCGATCCTGGGAGGGCTGCAGACTACCACATGCCTCCTCTGAAACACGTTGAGTTGCCAGCTGCTTCTTTTCACCTGATAGTGAGGAGTTTCACCAGGGGGATGTAGCGCGTGGGAGGATCATGCTATTCCTCCCTGTTCCCCCTCCCCCTGAACAGGAGCCCTGACCAACCAGAAGAGGCGCTAGTGCAGCAACCAGGACACATACCCACATCTGGTTTCCCACCCACAGACACAGCCAATTGTGTCTGTAGGAACGCCAACCAAGTAACACGGGGATTCGAACTGGCGATTCCCATGTTGGTAGGCAATGGAACAGACCCTTACACTACCCGGACACCCCCCTTAGCCTAACCTTTTTGACTCTGTCATGGTACTTCCTTGAGGAAATGTCAAAAAGGCAGGGGTATTGTTATCACTGCTCATAGAACTGTTCCTTGGTTTTGTTGTTCCACCTGACAGCAGCAATAGCAGAATCGTTTTCTCTTCATCATGTTTACATATGTGCACCAATGAATGCCCTGTAAATGAACACCCTGTCATCCTACTGATCAACGTCAAGCAACACATCATAGGAGATTTCAGACTAGGCGGGAAAATACAAAAAATTCTGACATGCTAGACTTTTCTTCGGGATGTCCCAGACATCACATCGCTGTTCTTCGATTATGTCACACTACACGGGGTAAAGACACCCATTCATTGTTCCTGACAATCATAATCGGACCCGACGCTGGAAATGCATTGGTGATGACCAAATCGCGTCAAAATCAGGCTGAAATCGTGTAACGTGATCCCAGCATTAGCATGTACGTCTGGCCTAGCTAGCCTAAATAAACTCCATTCCCACTGGGAGCCTATGGGTAAGGTGGTGTCAGAGCCAGGACAAAGACAAGGTTAAGACCACTGCTTAGCCCTTTACTACACAAGGAAGCTCAGATTTGTTAACTGTGACAAATTAAACCACGCAAAATTAATATTACACATGTTTTTAAATTTAATAGTCTGTTAATATGAAATGGTGTCTGTACTCACAAACACCATTAGAGGGAAATTTTGCCATGAATAGTTTGCATATCTGGTATGTGCTTTTGGTCTTTCTGGTCTTTTAAAACTATAACCACCCCGGTCCAATTCATTCTGACAGAGAAATCAACATTCTCTGCTAAAAGAGCCTGTTCTATGTGGTCTACGTAGACCACTATGAATTGTGCAAGAGTTCTCACCGACAGAGCTGGGCTGCCAGGACCAGCAAGGCCTTCTCTGCTGGCCTAGAGATTGTCAGAATCAGAAAATTACATTTTATAATTTAATATATATATTCATTAACGCGACATGTATTTTACAAGGGTCGTTCCCATCGGTCTATTAACGTCATTTCATTGCTATTCTCTCTCTCAGTTGCGCTGCTTTCAGTGCAGCTCATATCAATTAGAATTTTTATCCAATAAGATTTTCCCCCTGCGCTGTCTTGGTTGAAAAATCTACCCTGAAGGCTTCAAAATTTCGAGTGAATACCTCTGTTGCTGAAGCAAATGGGGAAGATGTTGATGATTGTCATATTCTTTAACCAATATGATTTCGAGGTTGCCATGTTGGGCGTATTCTTTGACATGCTAGAGCTTCTAGCTTGCCTAGCCACCTAGGTCAGCATTTTTTGTGCAGCATGCCACGCATGAATGGAGGGCCTGTTAGCTAAATAAAGTAAAATTAGCAAACACGTAATGTAGAATAAGCTAAGATTTATTCAAACTTTATTTTATGGCATTTGGCTGTTTTGGTGTAGTGCTTCAGATTATTTTGGATAGATCTTATTGGAACTGAAGTGCAGCGGTTTACTGTACAACCATGTCATTGAACTCTTCATAGAAAAGACATAAAGGAGGATGGACTTTGTCTTCAAATGATGAGCAGCGTTGGTAAGTTGGGTGGATTTTTAGGTAACCTTTTTATGGATTTTTATCTTGACTAGCTATTGATTAAATTGATTAATACTTGCTTTAGATCGTTGCTGCTGGTTTAGGCCCAACAGCTTGGCTGGAATTTTTGGGGAAACCTGTTGAATCCTGATTTTGTTGATTATGTTTTATGGCATTCTGCTTGCTTGGTGATCAGATGAGTAAATGTGACTGGTTGTGAGTTTGTTCTTGTTTCTTTGGTAATGACATTGATTTGGGCTATGTGATGTCTATTTGTGATGCAGCATGCTGTCATACTGCGTAATAGTGGCAGTCATGTGGCAGTTCATAGTTTCAGTCACCATGTATTCATGTCTCAGCAATTACTGCATTTTAACTCTCATAGGTGTTGAGCCTCGTGTTAAATCCCTTTATTCCACTCGATAATGGTTAATGTCATTATTAATATGGGGTGGTTATGTCGAATTACAATAGCCTAGAGCCCTAGTGCCATGGTAAGGCTTTTCCAAGGCAGTTTAATTGCGGGAGGATAGCATTGATGGCCTAGGTGTAAAATACATGGCCGGCAACTGCGCACCTAAATTCCCCATGGGCTGGCATCTGCTACAGAATTAAAAAAAAAAACTGTCCATGATGAAACGCATCGCTGCACAATGACTCTAATTCTGTTGGCATTTCTGGACAATTTGAAAACAAACACCACCAGTTACGGTAGGCTTTTGGCATCTTTGGGTATTTGTTATCCCTGTTAGCTGTAGCTAGCCGCAAAGCCACCACAGCAGTAACGCCTGGCTTTCAGTGTCAGGTTTCCTCTGCACTGTAGTCTGGCTCATACAAGTAAGGCTGTGTATTACAATCTGCCAAAACGTTAAAAAAAAATAAATCAGTCATCATCCACCGTGTCGACACTCTGAGAAGTCATTTTTTAGGTTCTGAAATGCCTCAGGTGCAACAGCCATGAATGTTTACTACGTAAACAGGGACATTGGTCCTTCACTCACCACTCAAAAAACTAGAGGTGGAGATTAGAAAGGAACCTCTCAGATAATCTACCTTGTAGTTTTTCCATCAATCAAAAATGTCAAAGGATGACGAACGTTAGGCTTTCGGTCTTCAGCTGGTTCAAAATATGTCAGCTAAGAGAATTTGACCATATTACATCAATTTGACCATATTACATCAATTCTTGCCTCCCTTCATTGGCTTCCTAACCATGTTAGATTAGACTTCAAGGTGCTTCTGCTGACTTATAAAATCCTAAATGGACTTGCCCCAACATACCTGTCTGATCTCTTTAAGCTGTACATTCCATCTTGAGCTCTTTGCTCTCAAAATACAGGGCTCCTGTGTGTATCCAAAGTTAAAAAGAAGTCAGCTGGTAGCAGGACCTTTTCCTATCGGGCCCCGTTCTTGTGGAATAACCTGCTTGCTGCCATCAGACAATCAGAGCCTGTTGAGTTCTTTAAATCGAAACTTAAAACTCATCTTTTTGCCTTAACCCACAATTAGTTGCCTTTGAGTACTTCATGACCTGTACTGCATGGCAGGTCGGTTTCTGTCTCAATAAATTTACCAAGCACTGTTCTGCTGACCAGATTATATAGACTATTGTTTATTACAATTTGCTCTCTTTTCTCTTACATTCTTTTCTCTCTCTGAATAATGTCTCTTTCTGACGTCTCCCGTATATGTGAACGGTGTGATGTGAGTCTCCCCTGTGTGCATGTGTAGTCTGTCCTCCTGTCGGGTCTACATGGTGATGGTGGTCGTGTGGCTCAGGTCCTGGGATGTTCCGGTGGCATGTGGACACTGCCTGGCATCCTCCTCATCACATACTTCATATATCTTATAATTCTATTATAATCCCCTTTCAATGTTGCATTCTGTACATCGTGTTTTATTCTGTACACACAACATCCATTGCATGTCTGTCAATCTTGGGCGAGAGATCCCTCCTCTGTTGCTCTCTCTGAGGTTTCTTCCTATTTTTTTTCCCTGTCAAAGGGTTTTTTCTTAGGGAGTTGTTCCTTATCTGATGCGAGGGGGACAGGATATTGTATTGCTACAAAGCCCACTGTGGCAAATTTGTAATTTGTGATACTGGGCTATACAAATAAAATTGAACTGACATGACTTGACTGGCTATGGCAGTCTATGGTGATACAGACCATATTGACAAGTATTGTGTACATTATAGAGATGCCATCTCTACAATTACTAAGTTGAAATAAGGTTGAGAATCAGTGAGGTTTCACTCACAGTTATGGGTTATAGACTTGTCTCTACTACTTATGAGGCTACCTGCAGACACTCATCATAAATGCAATTTAGGGTTGCCTGACTGGTTAGTCTGGCTTCTATCTTCTTCGAGTCAGGCTGTAATGGTTCATGTATTCACCCTGTAACCATTCAGTATGGGCCTCAGTTCACAGAACATGATACACCGTGGAGTCGTGGAAGAAATGTCTTTGTAAATAAACTTGAGATGTATGTGCCCAATTTCAACTGGGCTATAGCCTATAGATGATTTCAGTTTTGGTTTTAGACTGTCTGCCTAAATAGGATAACCTCTGAAAATTCTGTGACAAACCTTCGAAGCAATGAGGGCACAGTCTCTATTTACTTATCGCTGTCCAGGAAAGAAAATGATAATTGCCACCCTGTGTAGCACAGTAAATTCACACAACTATAAAATACAGTCTTTTAGGGTCATAATGTTAAAGGGGATGTCGAAACAGATTGTCAAAATGAGTTCAAGTTCAAGTTCAAGAATGGGCAAGCCATGAGGGCTGATGCCATGGTCAAGAAGCAGCTAGGACATAATCTTGCATTCTCAACAACTGCAAAACATCTTTACCATGCATTGTTGATGGTATCACTGATACAGACACTATGGCTGAGTTACGGCAACAGCATTATAGTACCTTATTCAACTCTGTCCAAAGTGATGTGTATATGGTGGGCAATACTGAGAACGATGATTCAATGGTGATCATGTCACACAAAGTATACCAAGCTACAAGCAACCTGTCTGTTAACAAAGCAAGTGGTTTAGATCATATTACTGCTGAACACCTTAAATATGCCAGTCCAAGGATAGCTTCTGTCCTTGCTATTTGTTTTACTGGCTTTATGATCCATGGCTTGTTACCAGACTCAATGTTGTCTGTTCTATTATGCCAGACATTAAGGAGCAAGCTGGTAAAGTATGCAGCCTAGATCACTACAGGCCTATAGCTCTAGCCAGCATACTGTCAGAAGTCCTATAAAGAATCCTGCTGGATAGAGTGCATGAGTTTATCAACTTCACAGATAACCAGTTTGGTTTTAAGCTAAACATGACACTGACTTATGTATATATGTCTTAAAGGAAATTATTTACAAATGTAGAGGCCAAAACTCATCGGTTCTTATGTGTTTTATCGATGCTTCTAAAGCTTTTGATCGTGTTAATCATAGAAAGTTGTTTGTTAAATTGAGTCAAAGAGGGGTGCCTAAAAACATTGTGAGAATCATGGTTTATTGGTATGCCCACCAGACCATACAAGTGAAATGGGGTAATAGCGTTTCAGCCCCATTTGGGGTTAGCAATGGTGTCAGACAAGGGAGAATTCTGTCTCCAGTTCTTTACAATCTATATGCTGATGATTTTTCCAAGCAGTTGAAAGCCTGTAGCACTAGGTGCATGATTGGTAATACCTTGGTGAATCACATTATGTATGCAGATGACCTTGTCCTCCTCAGTCCCTGTACCGCTGGTCTCCAACAGCTCCTTAATATATGTTCTGTGTATGGTGTGGAGCATGATATCAAATACGATGCTAGTAAGAGCGTTGTCATGAGCTGCAGAACCAAAGAAGTCAGTTATCTAAAATTTGCTGATTTTAAGTTGTCTGACATAATCTTGTGGTATGTAATAAGGTGCAATATCTTAGACATTATATTACTGAACAAATGACAGATGATGATGATATCTGTAGGCAATGCCGCATGATGGATGCACAAGAAAACACTCTCTCACGCAAGTTTGGTATGTGTTCAGTTAGTGTGAAGATGTTCTCTGTTCAGAGCATATTGTACACCACTGTATACTGCACACCTGTGGTCAAACTACAAAAAGTAAGCTTACAGAGACTTCGAATAGCTTATAATGATGCTATGACAATACTATTAAAAAGACCTACATGGTGTAGTACAAGTGAAATGTTTGTGGCTGCAGGAGTCAATACCCTTCAGGCTCTTCTAAGAAATCTTATGTATACATTTATTTGCCAGCTCAATGACTCTGATAATGTAATCATCAAGAGTTTAACTAATTTAAGATTCAGTGCCACAAGCTACCAATCCCAGCAGTAGGACCATTAGTATAGCTGATTTCTTATAAGACGCTGATTTGTTCTTTTTATGTTATTTTATTGTGTTTATTTTATGTATTGTCTAGGGTTTATCTTTTACCTGTGGTTCTTATCTTTTATGGCTTGATTCTTTCTTCTCTTGCCCTTTTCTTTTTTTTTTTGTTGCCTTGTCTTTGTTTGTTATGGACCCTGAGTCTGCAATAAAGTTCTGAGTTGAGTTGAGTTAAATAAAAAAATCTCCTTATTACTACCCAGTCACGACAGTAGCAAAACTCAAACAAACACCAACCACATCAGATTGTTTTCTACGCCTGTGTTTGATGCTTTATTTATTTGGTGTTTTTCGTGCATTGTTGCTGCATACTGTAAACATGAGCATTCCTACATGCCATCATGTATGACCATTAACCAGCTAACTGGGTTCATGTGGCAAAGAGCAAACTAATTTAAACTAAGCATCACTGTAATCAATCGCATTCACTGTAGGCAATGCCATTACAACATCCCCGAATTGAATAATCAACATGCAAATGACTTCAGACCCAGTAGCATGCGAGAATAGCAGCGGATATACACGCACAATAAAAAAGTGTCTTTCCAAGTCGACTGAACAGGAAATAAGGGGAAAAAAGGTTTTGATATGCAGCGCTCAAGCTAGTAAATCTACCTAATAAAGATGTTTTGCCTGTCTGTCTGTGGATGTGCAGCCTCCTAGGCAGACCCTTGCCAAATGCGACCAAGTCTAATATGAATTGGCACTTTCCAAAAAGAAAAGGTTTGCTATGGCATAATTTTGGTCTAACCTTAACTCTGTCTATATTTTCTTATATAATAAAGCTGGGTAAACCATTTATGCTCCTCCAGATGCAACTCACATATACGGTTGACTTAGATCAGGCATTTCCCCCCCCCCCCCATCCTCATTCCAAGAAGACCCGGTCCTACTCTGCCTCTCATTGGCTAACCCTAACCCCACCCTAACTTTAACCAACCTAACCAACAGAGGCAATGAGTACTAGCCAATCAGATGCAGAGTGGGGCAGATCTTCATGAAATGCAAGTGGGGAAAAAAATAATGTGATCGGGCTGTGACAGGACTATGCAACACTTCCTGTTTTGACTGCAGCCTAGAAGTTGTTCATTTATAACTTGCACATTTTTTCGACTATCAAAATTCTTTTAATTTCTTTTGATCATGTCGCTGCCCAATCCGAGTCAACCATAGATGTAAGTTGTGCATATGTGTGCATAAACGGTTTACCCAGCTTTATTATATTATGAAAATAAAGACAGAGGTTATTATTTTGGGTTCATCCAGTGTTCCCCCATTTCGCCTGTGCTGAGATCAGCAGTGAATGATTCTCGTTTATTTTCAAGACTCATAACTGGGGCCCTACCAAATTCACGACCGTGAAAATCGCGTCACGGACCGTGAAATCAGCCTCTTCCCGTGTAATTGACCATTTGCCGTGAAATGCAGTGAAATGCAGAATTTAAGTGCGCAACTAGTTTGAGAAAATACTGTGCTGACATGATTGACATTTTGGATGCGCGAATAAAAGCATTCACGTGTCTAAGACTTTGATTGGTTAAATGAGCATCCGGGGTGGTCGCAATGCTCATTTTTGTTACTAGCATAGTTTGAGTTAGCTGTCGTCAGCATGTTAGCTTAGGCCCTAACGTACTGAAGATGTTGAAATCTAAAGCCTCAAAAAACACGACTGCAGACGACAGAGTAATTGAGTTTGGAAAACATATTTTACACGCTGATGGCGGAAAAGTATTTTGTACGAGTTGTAATATCTCCTTAGATCACAGTCGACGAGCAACGATTCAGCGTCACTTGGAAAGTGAAACTCATCTCAACAAAAAGAGGGCTGCCGAAAAAGAACCACAAGGTGGAACCAACAAGAAGCAAAAAACAATTTCATTGATGTTTAAGAAAACAACCGAGAGCACTGAGTCTCGACATTTGGCGACCATGGAGCTTGTTGAGGCGTTTGCTAGTGCTAACATACCGCTGGAGAAGCTTGGTCACCCGAAACTGAGGGACTACCTTCAACGTAATGTGAGAAATGCGGGCGGTTTACCCAGTGCAAATAAGCTCCGACAAGACTACCTTCCTAAGCTGTTTGACGCACAATTTGAAGAGGTAAAATCCATCATAAATTCATGTGAATCGTTTTCAATTATTTTGGATGAGCACCGACGAGCAGGACAATTATGTTTTGCATGTTATTTTCGATTTCATGTCAGACAAGGCCGAAGATGTTGAGACTGGAACTCTAACAGCAGTGCTGGCCGACTGTGCTTACTTGGATGCTGTAAACTATACCACTGTTTCACAAGCCGTAATTAAAACCCTCACAAAATATGGTGCAGACTTTAACAAAGTATCTGCTTTCATTAGTGACAATGCAACCTACATGACGAAGTCATACAAATCTGCACTCCAGGGTCTCATGCCAAATTCGGTGCATATCACTTGCAATGCCCACATTATTTCTCTGGTGAGTGAGTTGTGGAGAGCTGAGTTTCCTAGAGTAGATAAGTTAGTGAGCTATGTCAAAAAAGTGTTTAAGCATTGTCCCAGTTGCAAACTACACTATCGGGAAAGCATTGCAGAGAAGACAGGGGAAACGGTGGGGAAAATTGCCCTTCCACCTGAACCAGTGATTATGAGATGGAACTCGTGGTTTCGGGCTGCTCAGTATCACGCAGCTCATCTGGACTTTTACGCAGATTTTGTGGAACAGGAGCTCGCACTGACACCCCGAACACAGGCATTGACCGAACTGTTAAATCTTTTACACGATCCTCACCTGAATGAGGAGGTCAAATTCATTTCCAAAAATGCCACTAAGCTAATGGACTTGATCACTTGGTTTGAATCTCGACATGTATTAATTCACAAGGCGTACAACAGGGTCATGGATTTGCTCTTTTGGGCAGAAGCACAGGCGAATGAAATTCACTCCGAGCGTGCAGATTTAAATGCCAGTGCTCATCACTTGTTTTCTGGCATGATACAAAAGATCAGGCAGTATTACTGCTACGGAGACGAGTCAAACGAGAACATTACGCAAAGTAGATTTAAACAACCAGCAGCCGAATTCCTGAAAGCAGTGCGCATTTTTGACCCTGCACAAATACTTATTTTGACGGTGGATTTAAACTCACTCAGCACGGACATTCCTGGATTTGACAAAAACTGTAGGCTGGAATTGCCGAACTACAAACACATCGCACAGGAGGTGGACACAACTTTACCAGTGCTAGCTTTTTGGAAATCCTCCGAATCTAGGCTACCACATCTTGCTAAAGTAGCGTGGCGCTGTCTGTCAATCCCGACGAACTCTGTGGACGCGGAGAGGGCCGTGTCAAAACATGGACAAGTATTTTCATCGCAGACACAGAGCATGAAGCCAAGCACCGTCGCAGGATGCTCAATGCTTACATTCAACCACTAGTACGGTTATGCTGTGTACAGTAGGCTGGGCTATTAAGGCCCTGTGTGAAGAAAAAGTGTTATTTAATCATTGCCATGAAATGTCACATTTTTCTTATAGAATCCGGGAAATCTGTGATTTTCGAGAAACTAGGTCCGTGAAATTGAGCGAAATGTACCGTGAATTTGGTAGGGCCCTACTCATAACTGAATACATAATGTTTTGACATTGTCGCTGCCCAGTCTAAGTCAACCGTGGACTCACATCTATGGCTGATTCAGACTGAGCAGTGACAGAGGGCAGCATTGATCCAGTGAGCTAGAGTGAATGAAGAGGGGGAGCGGCGGTAGCGAGAATAGACAATTTTCAAAGGTTTTGAATCACTGCAACCACAAGAGTTTCTTCATCATACAGTCATAACTGTGCAAAAACAATTTTACGGATAGGTCCAGTAGTATGCAAGATAAGTGGCAGAGACACATACGGCCAAGTAAAGAGTTTGATACAAATACATTTAAAGAATGTATTTTTTCTTCTCATGAATCAGGAAAAAATACGAACCGTTCTTTCTCCCCAGAAACCGAGTTAGGAACCAAACCATGAATTTAATGAACTGTTCCACCCTTATCTGTGAGAGAGACTCAAACACTGAGATGCCATTCAAACATACACAGCCATTGCTCAGTGTTCACTTGCATGTTCAATTTCACACTTAACTGATGACAAACACAGATAGAGAGGGAGAGAGAGGACTGAAAACAGTGAATAATAGCCTATTGGAATGACCTCTGTTGCCAGCACATTCCACAATACAATGCCTCCTACAGTTAACCCTTCAATTTGTCAGCTAGTAGCCAGCAGCATTCCCCTATTCCCTTACAAGTGTATTCTGCCTGTCCCATTGGGTGGTGAGTTCAAAAAGTCTGGACATCACACAATGACAAAGATTTTTTGTTTTTATTTTGTGTTGTAGTGCCACACACAGTTGATGACAGGTTGGCTCCTAATTGGCAAGGTGATTACATACAGGTCAGTGGTACTCAACCATGGAAGGCCATTTGTGTGCAGGCCTCTTTCCAACCAAAACTACACCAGCTGATTTCACTGATTAGCATACCCTCAACCAGAAAAGGGAGGCCTAACTGGTGAATTTAACTGGTATATGGTTGAATATCACTGACACAGGCCACAGACTACCAGAGACAAGTCTATAGCCCAAAACCAAGTGATCCATCAAGCTAGGAAAAATACAAAGCGCTTAAATACAAAACAAAAAACAAAAAACGTTGTTTTTCTTTCCTACTCTTAACACTCAGCTCTTATTGACTATAATACTTGTATGTTGAGATTTGAGTTCAGATAAAATTGTATAATATCAAACATGATTAAAATAACCTGGATGTCCGACAAGATAGGGTGTATGTGTGTATATATATATATATATATATATGTGTGTGTGTGTGTGTGTGTGTGTGCGTGTGTGTGTGTGTATTTACATTTTTCTTTATTCTTTCCCCACTTTTTCTCCCCAATTGTACTTGGCCAATTACCCTATTTTCCACGCTGTCCCAATCTCTGCTCCACCCCTCTGCTGATCTGGGGAGGGCTGTAGACTACCACATGCCTCCTCTGATACATGTGGAGTCGCCAGCCGCTTCTTTTCAACTGACAGTCAGGAGTTTCGCCAGAAGGACATATAGCGCATGGGAGGATCACGCTAACCCCCCTCCAGTTCCCCCTCCCCCGTGAACAGGCCCATCGATCGACCAGAGGAGGTGCTAATTCAGCGATCAGGACACATACCCACATCCGGCTTCCCACCCGCAGACACGTCCAATTGTGTATGTAGGGACGCCAAATCAAGCCAGCTACGCTACCCAGACGCCCCTAATTAAGATATATTTTTATTAATATTTTTGCACTCATTTTTTTCTGTTTCAAAGATTCAAAGCTTGCCAAGGGACCACCAAAGTTTTTATCTCATGGTATCTGATAACAGTCCTAACTGTCAAGTAGGATGCACATTTGAAACAGATTTGAATCATAAACAGCATTGATTCTGGAGAATTTGTATTTGGACAATGTGTGCATAAAACAAAGCGCTCCTTTATTTGCTGTGACTGATGACATTGTGCCAGATAAATATAAGCATGCAGCAGTTAAGTTCAGGTACTAATTTACTGTTAACAGTTTTGCAACAACTGTGTCTATAATTTAGACTTGTAAATTGCTAAAGTGCGCAGCAGTGTTTCCCATTTACACATTCTACTGTGGCAGAATATGATTGCCAATGGGGAAAAAAAAAAAGTTTTTAAAAGGATTCTCAAGTTTGGTCTGTGGTTTTCAGCATGCCCCACAACACCAGGGGCAGTGTCATACAAGCAGGATATTGGGAGAAATGTGGAGAGGAACTAAAGTAAAAAATATCAACAAAAACCAACTCAATGAGACCAGGAGCGCCTGTGGCTGATATTACACACTAGCGCACACACTGTTTGCAGGGAAAAGAAAGAGTAAATTGTCCCTGATTAACTGTGTTTGAAATTAGTGAAAAACTACAGTCACAAAAAGTCCAACAAACTGCTGTTGTTAACAGTGTCTTATATGGCTGGAACCAAATACCCGAGTATTCAGACATTCACTGGTTGGGTAGGTATTCGGTTTCAAATTTGGGATTCGGATATTTTTTTCTTTTCTTAATATAGGCCCTCAATAAAGGCAAACTGCAAAATAACATTTGTCAGCCCATTCTTGCACTATTCTTATACTTTTTAAGTGCACTGTTAAATGTGGAAATATAAACCATCTCAGCCACGGCGCCTGACATCCCTCTCACGCTCAGTAGTGACATCATGCTTCAGTTCCTCCTGGCCATTAAAGGGAAACAAAATGCTGAAGACCTCAGCTGTGTGGCGACACTTTAAACTGAGCGATGACAAGGCAGTGGGCCAAATATGCAATTTGAAGCTGGCATACCATGGTGGCAAAACAAGCGTCATTATAAATCACCTGAATGCTGTAAGGAGTAGGCTATTTTTATACGGTGTAAAAAACAGAGACTATACTAGCTAGCAAACTTAGCTATTGAAATGTGTGCTGCTGTTGTTATAATTGTGCTACCTTGTTCTATTTATTACAGTGTGTTCATTGTCAGAAAAATGTTAGAGCATTACACTGTTAAGCCTACTGTTACAGCTATCTCATTAAAATTATTATTGTTATAACAGAAATATGGGAGTTTTGTATCTCTTTTTGACTCTTGCTGGGTTCAGGTTGTATGTAAAATGTTATAGACTTAGGCTAATAGCTGACGGAATGTGGAACTGGAATTGGCCCTGCCCACTGCTCTCAGTGTATAGGAAGGGTTAAATGTGGAGGAAATTTTTCATTTCAACATATGCGAGTACTGAGAAATGACAGTGAAGAAATTACAAATAAATATGAATGTTATAAATATAAATCTCACATCTTAAATTTGTCAGAGTTATTATGCTGTTTCTGCGCTTCTGTTTCACAGCAATTTCTTGGGCTTTGTCTCGGATTCGTAGCCTATTAGAATGAGCATTTACGTAGCTCTATAATTTATCCATGATAAGAGAAAAAATGTCACAATCTGTTATGTCACAAAAAGTGCATAGATAACACCTCATTCAACCAAATCCCTCGGGATTATAAACATGTATAAAACACACCAAACCTTTTGGAAAATGTTTTTTATTAACACATAATACAACATGATCCAGAAAGGGCCCGTGTGGGTGCAGGTCTTTGTTCCAACCAAGCAGTTACACACCTGATTCTATTAGTCAACCAATAGTCTTTGCTAAGGACCTTGATTTGTAGACTCAGGTGTGTAACTGCTTGGTTGTAACAAAGACCTGTACCCACAACGGCCCTTTCTGGATCTCGTTGCCCATCCCTGTGTGTAGAATAACAGAATGCTTAGCAATTAATATCTTTAATTAAACTGAAAGGCACGTGCTGCACTGCTATGCTGTCCACCTCAGCCAGCAACGGAGAAATGTCTGACTGACTCCTTCCTGAGTCATGCCCCCCCCCCCGCCAAAGCTCTGAGCATTCGCTGTTGATTACTACCAAAGCTTCGGAGCCCAAAAAATGGTATTCGGGACAGCCCTAGTTTAGGACAAACAGGTCCCCGACCCACTGTGACTGAAGCTGCCTGAAAAATATCAGCAATGGCTTTTTGGTGGTAGAGGTTGCAGTAAACTACATGGAATTCAGTCCACCAGTGGACACCAAATTACCAACATGTCAGCAGCTGCTACGGACAAAGAAAATGTCTTCGAGCCACCGCTGCGCTTACACATCGAAAACTCACACAAACACCCATCGCACTGTGTGTAACGTTATCCGCTTTACTGCGGCAACAAACACTCCGCCGACAAAGAGCTCTGCAAGACAAGGATGAGACAAATCCTCGCCAGAATATGAGATTCGGACTCTCCTGGTGAAGCCGGTATCAACCCCTGGGGTCAGGTCCACCGTAACATGGGTGTAGTTGTCTGGGGAGGAGGGGGAGACAGAAAGGGTGCTGCTTGGTCGTCCCAGACAGCAGAGGAATGAGGCAGGGCGACGTCCGGTCACAACTGACGCGTGTCTTTATGCAGGCTCAGTGACATGTTCATGGCCCTGGAACTCTCCCACAAGACAGTCACAATATTGACTCTCTTTCCGCCTTCAAATCCCATCTCAGAACACACCTTTTCAAACTGGCATATTCAGTCTGATCCCGGCTGTAATGCTTACACCTACATTGAGTTTTGCACAGATGATGACTTTATACGTATCTGTTGTATTAACTTATAATTGTATAGCCCTGATTTGTTTGATATTATGATGTCTTGATACAGTGCTGCCTGTTTTTAACGTTTTGTAAGGTCTCCGTGAGTGCTCTGAAAGGTGCCTATTATTATTATTATTATTATATTTCCGGTTTCCTCCCACAGTTCAAAGACATGTAGGTCAGGTGAATCGGCCATACTAAATTGTCCCTAGGTATGCTTTGTGTGTGTGTGTGTGTGTGTGTGTGTGTGTGTGTGTGTGTGTGTGTGTGTGTGTGTGTGTGTGTGTGTGTGTGTGTATGATGGCCTGGCGGCCTGTCCAGGGTGTCTCCCTGCCTGCCGCCCAATGACTGCTGGGATAGGCTCCAGCATCCCCGTGACCCTGAGAGCAGGATAAAAGGTTCAGATAATGAATAATAATAACGGATATTATTATCATTATTATTATTTCAGCTTGTTCCCTTTCTCAGGGGTCGCCACAGTTTCCATCGGTACCATGAGGGCACAGCACTGATGACAGTCATTGTTCACCCAGGCCTTGACCGATCCGGTAGTGAGACTCGACTGATCCGGGTTGGTCTTGTCAATCCGCATAATGATTTGGCAAAATTTTACATCAGACGCTCTTCCTGATATGACCACTAACCCTGTGGACGGGGGCCCAGGTAAAGCACTGGATGCCATCCAGTATTCATGGACTTGCGCCCATGCCTGTCGCCAAAATTATCATTATCAATTATTATTATTATTAATAATAATAATAATAAATTCAGCAGTAAGGGTTAAGCCTATTAGAGCAGAAAATAGTCTGGTGTCCTGAAAACCTGCTAATGATGTGTCTAAAGGCAAATAATTAGATCATTCCTCATAAATGAGGCAATGAATGTGTAAACAAATAAAAAAAAATCTCTTAAAAAGACTTAACTCACATATTCTTCCCATTTTTCAACCCCTTCTACCACCACACCCCTTCAGTGTAACACATTTCTGTGTGTACAAAAAGACCGTGTGATACACAGGAGTGTGACCCGAATTTACATGAAAACACCAGTAGAAAATTGCACAATGAAAATGGCTGCTCACTGTGTATGCAGAAGAGTTCGACACTGTATTTGTGTATGTATTTGTATCTGAGTGACAACAGTGTCATTGTCTCCCTGTTGCCACTAAACTGGTATAATGGTAGGGCATGTAGGTTTGTAGTTGACAACCTTATTTAGTCTGCATTCCTGCATATGAGAGAACAAGGGCATGAGTACAAATGCACACACACACACACACACACACACACACACACACACACACACACACACACACACTCTCCTGGCAGGCAAACAAACAAGACAATGTGATGCTGCTCATGGGCTTTGCAAGATGTTGGTGGAACATAGGTGGAAATTCTGTGGCCTCAAAGCTCTGTGAACAAAAGAGGGAGGTCTTGTGACAATGGTGAGGCTAAAAAGATAACTCTGCCCTAAACTGGTTAGGGAACACAGTGTTGAACATTACATTCCTGGGCTAACTGTTAAAATATAAGTGTGGAATTTTTGAATTGCATTCCCATTTTCTACTTATTCATCTTTAATGGCGTCAGTTGGTATATTATATTTCAGATTCCCCATCCTGTGCTTCATACTGGAAACACGGCTACTGCTAGCCAGCTACACTGCAGTACAAGTTAACAGTGACAAGTGGGCGATTCTCATTCGGCTCAAAGTGATCCAGAGTTCATCCAAAGCCAACATGATGCTATGGCAGCCTAGCGTTGCAATTCTGAGTGGTTGTTTTAAAATATTAATGTCAGGTTTTTTTTTTTGTTCTTTTTATGAGATCCCTTAATGTTTGTTGGACCTACGTTATTTTTGTTTTTTATTTTCGGTAGGCAGCAGAGTGACCCTTGCCAGTACCCACTAGCAGCCTATGCAGAAGCGGCAGTGCGAAGCAGTGATACATGCCCATATTCACTGGTAGGCTGTGTTGCAGGAAGCGTAAACATGGAAATAGCAGTTCTGGATCAACACTGGCAAATGTCACGCCACCGCACACAGAGAAGAACATGGGTCCAATAAACACTATGAGATGTAGCAACAAAATGAATTGAACATTTTGTTAAAGGGACAATCTGCGACGGGCATGTGCTGCCTCAACTATGTGGACTCCTGCGACAACATGAGCGCACTAATGAAAAGAAGAAACATGACATACTATCTCCCCGTCGGCTCACCAACATTGTGCCCTTGTTTGAGAACTGGAGGTGACTGAAAGCCTCAAAAGGAACTGAACGTGATGCAGCATCGGCTGGTCCTCTCATTCACAAATAATAAAGAAAACAATGTTTATGACCGCTTACCAAAACAATGGCAGAATTGAGGCAGACAGCCGCTATTAGGGTTGGGTGACTGGACAAGTATATCAACAATCAGCGATTGGCTGAATCCAATAAGCATTTTTTTTGGGGGGGAGGCGATTTTTTTTGCATGTTTTTTGTCCTTTTTATTTATGTTTCCCCCTTTTTTCCTCCCCAGTTGTACTTGACCATTTATCCCACTCTTCCGAGCCGCCCTGGTCGCTGCCGCACCCCTTCTGCTGATCCGAGGAGGGCTGCAGACTACCACATGCCTCCTCCGATACTTGTGGAGTCGCCAGCCGCTTCTTTTCACCTGACAGTGAGGAGTTTCACCAGGGGGACGTAGCACATGGGAGGATCACACTCCAGTCCCCCCCCCCAAACAGGCACCCGGTACCCCGACTGACCAGAGGAGGCGCCAGTGCAGCGACCAGGACACATACCGCCAATTGTGTCTGTAGGGACGCCCGACTAAGCCGGAGGTAACACGGGGATTCGAACCGGCGATCTCCATGTTGGGAGGCAATGGAATAGACTGCCACGCCACCCGCACATCCTTGTCCTTTTTCTTTTGCCAGTTGAATGGTCTGCCCCCTACAGAATTCAACTCGATATAGAATCAACCTGTAGGAAATGGCAGTTGGAGTTGGGTCAGATGCACGTTCTTGTTACAGTGATTTCTGATGAGTGCTTCACTTAACAGGGCAGTAACTCAATGACAATTAAGCTGTCTTAAGTGGTTGCTGTCCGATTGATTAGTGCTGAAAAAGCAATGTCAATTCCTAAATCATATCTGAGCACTAGAGCAAAAACTGTATGCGCAGCTGTGAACCCTGATCATTTAATGGCATAGTTTTGTTATCCCCTCCTGTTTGTTCATTTGGAGGCTGCAAGCGGAGGCGCCCGTCTCTGACGCCATCGGACTTTTTTTTTTAAATCATGTCGGACAGTTGTTCAGCCTGTCTTCACAGCTTATTGCTTAGCAAAGATCTCAAGGTGATTTATTTTATTTAATTGAGGAAGAGTAGCCTATAGGCTGTAATGAGTCAGTAAAATTAGGTTTTCACATTAATCCATCCATCCATTACCCGAACCGCTTATCCTGCTCTCAGGGTCACGTGGGTGCTGCAGCCAATACCAGCAGTCAGTGGGCGGCAGGCGGGGAGACACCCTGGACAGGCCGCCAAGCCATCACACACACACACACACACACACACACACACACACACACACACACACACACACACACACACACACACACACACACACACTTATACCTAGGGACAATTTAGCATGGCCGATTTACCTGACCTACGTGTCTTTGGACTGTGGGAGGAAACCGGAGCCCCCGGAGGAAACCCACACAGACACAGGGAGAACATGCAAACTCCACACAGAGGACGACCCAGGATGACCCACCAAGATTGGACAGCCCCGGGGCTCGAACCCAGGACCTTCTTGCTGTGAGCCGACCGCGCTAACCACTGCACCACCGTGCTGCCCTACTTGTTTGTAAAGACAAAATTACTTAATTTAGGTCCTTCAGCTTGCCAGTTGCATCCGGTTTAAAACCAAAATAACCCCAAATAGGGGATTTTGTATTCTTTTTCGCAATGAGCTCTTCCATGATATTGCATTTGCTGAAAATGGTGTGGGTGTGGGGGTGTGTGCGTGTGAGAGAATCGGCAACCACCAATTGCCAATTGTTGGGCTGACAGTGGCCGGTAAGAACATTTTGACATATCACTCAACCCTGGGGCCCTGTGATGGACTGGCGGCCTGTCCAGGGTGTCTCCCCGCCTGCCACCCGATGACTGCTGGGATAAGCTCCAGCATCCCGCGACCCTAATAAGGATACGCAGCTTGGATAATGGATGGATAGACTCAACCCTAGCCGCTTTGTGCATCAGTCGTGGACTGTACCTTTAAGAATGATTGTCTCGTTCTCATACTGGCATGTTTTCCCGAGCAACAATCCATCACCTTTCACTTTCTCTACATTCGACACACTTTCTCTTTTTCCACTCACTCATCCATACACTAAACAGCATAATTAGCTGAAATCGTCACTGCAATAAGCTTGATTTCTTACACACAGCCAGTCAGGTGACTCTATTTCTGATGGGTGCTAATGCTCCCTCCATAAAATACAGCTGTTCACGCTTTCTCAACATTTTCCAAAACACTGCATACACAGGTAAAAACCAGTTCTATGGTTTGCATCATATTTCTAGAGGACTGCTCGTTTCTTTACATTTTAGTGAACCGGAAAATTGAAGCATAGAAATGGGGCAGTTTGTCACATGAGGCCTTCTCACGTGGCTTTGTTGTTAGCGTGTTTGTGGCACTGTGATCCCATTATGTCACTGTATGACCTATGGTGTCAGGGTTCAGAGCCCCTCTGCATCCCTCTGCTAAAAATCAAGCGTAGTGGTAGCAACTTGTACAAGCTGCACTATGCTTGCAGTGGACTGGTGTGATGACAGTGAAAAAGATCTGCTTGGTTGTTTTCCACAGTAAGCCCTCTTCCATGGCGGTGTATGACAGTACAGCGAGGCTGTTGCCTATTTCAGGCTGGGTCTGAAACTATACCTGAGATAATCTACCATTGCCATAATTTGGCCATTGTGGTTTTAGATTTCTAGTTGTCAGAGCTCAACAGCAGTTGAAATTCTGAAACCCAAAACATAGTTGGCCGATAGGCCTACACTGTTTTTGTGATATTCTTTTGATCCCTGATTTGTCCTTTCACATTCCCTTCTCAACAGGGGGTTAAGAGCATTGGATCAGCAACAAAACATGAACTGGCAAGATTTCAGTCTCGTTCAAGAACACTTCACTAGGGCAGTGACTATGTACACCCTGCAAAACAAGGTACCATGCAAATATTGCGAGAATGCGACGACAGCCTGTTGGTATGGTGACAAAAACTCTTTTTTCCATCATGAGTGTCCGGGGGAGTGCTATATCTGTTGTATGTTCTATGCCAATTGCCTCTGAACACTTGACTTTTAAGGAGAATGTACACTTTTGCACAAAGTAAAATATCGGAGACATGGGAGCATGGTTATTAGTAAGGTTTGGATTAGCTAGTCAGTAATATTAACAAGCGTCAATAGATAAGCATGCCTTAGTGGATTCTCTCGCACAGTCCCTAAGAGGCTGAACTACATATAGGATGGGATTCTGGAGTCGTGATCAACTGCTGGCATTTCATCAGTCACACATTTGGACTCCGATACGTGTGTTGCTCTCTATATGGTCATAACTTTGCCCTACTAAACTCTTTGAGAAAAGACTGTCCCAAACAATCTAACAACCACCATCCAAGGATCAGAAACCGTCTTAATCCACCTGGTATCCCTTGTTATTCTCATTAGAGGAGAGAAACAGAGAGGGACCCCAGGTGTCTTGCGATGGCATGCAGACATTCCTTAGCCCAACTATAGTTGCTCTGATGTAAGCTGTCTTTGAACAGCAGGAATCCTTGGAACGTCACCAGTAACAGGGAGTTGTTCCTCTGGAGTTAAACACTCGTCATAAAGGAAACAACAAAACCACCAAAGCTTGGTAAACAACATATAGACTACACAAATAAAATGTATTATTATTATTATTATTATCATCTAATAAATAGGCCCATTAGTTTTGTTGAACACTCCAACTAGAAGTAACTGTTTCTGCATTCTAGTTATAGTTGACAATATTGGGAAGGTGTGATATTATTTTGCCAGTGCACAATCTACCCAGTATACCTCATATGTACATTCTCACAAATAAATATAACGCTGAACAGAATCTATCTACTGTGTGTGTGTGTGTGATCAGTGATAAAACAAAATGCAGTTGTCACTATGTCAGGGGTAAATGAACTCAAGGCACTCAACTTAAGATATAAGAGCGAGGCATATCTGATCTTCATTTGATCCCTTTTTACTACGGGTACATGCTGCCCATAAGCAATCTCTGTTAGTGAGTCGTCGATACCTGACTGAGGGTGCTGATGTGCAGCAAGCTCAACTGCCTTGCAGGTCAGACGGTCAGCTGCCTTGCAAGTCAGACGACAACACGTTATAAGCAGCCAACCCTGCGGTCTTTCCCTCGTATTCTCGGACTAGTCAAACGCCGGGCTGGGCATGACATCCGCAAAACAACGCTTCAGTCAAACCCTGCAACTTTTCATTCGCTTTCGCACTGTGTAACCACGCCCCGTGGTAGTTACGATGCTACGATTGATTTGTTACTAGGCACTGCTAGTCAAGGCGTCTGACAGTCTTATCGTAGGATTGTTAAGATATGTGCCTGGGCAAAAGACGGAGGGCTTGTCCACATCTGTGTCCGGCGGCCTAGCGCTTCCACGCCCTACCCTACTGGGTCTGCCCGCGCACCGCTGCCGCTGCCGCTGCTGCTGCTAACAAAGGTGACGCAAGGTTTGCAGCTTAATTTAGCTAGCTAACTCCAGCGCTCCGCCGGGATTAGAGCAGTGCTGCAACCGGCTAAACGGCACACATTTCCGAATTCAGCCCACCTGTGGACACCGAATGACCGACATGTCAGCGGCTGCTACGGTCAAAGAAGACGTCTTCGAGCCACCGCTGGGCTCACACATCGACAACTTGCTCACATACCCATCGCACTGTGTGTAACGTTATCCGCTTTACTGCGGCAGCAAACACTCCGCCGACTAAGAGCTTCGCAAGGACAAGAATGAGACAAATCCTCACCAGACTATGAGATTCGGACTCTCCTGGTGAAGCCGGTATCAACCCCTGGGATCAGGTCCACCGTAACATGGGTGTAGTTGTCTGGGGAGGAAGGGGAGAGACGGCAAGGGTGCTGCTCGGTCGTCCCAGACAGCAGAGGAATGAGGCAGGGTGACGTCCGGTCACAACTGACACGTGCGCTCAGAGCCGGGCATTGTGGGAAATGCAGTTCAAGGCGGTTTCGGGTCTCCCAACTCCGTCACGTTTTGCGTTTGATATGGAAGCTAGGTTAAGAGGAGAGGTGGCGATCAGCGAGCAGCAGTATGGCTTCATGCCACGAAACAGCAGCACAGATGCGGTGTTTGCTTTGAGTCTGTTGACTGGGAGGTATAGAGAAGGCCAGAAGGAGCTACACTGTGTCTTCGTAGATCTAGAGAAAGCATGAGACAGGGTGCCGAGAGAGGAGGTGTGGTATTATATGAGGAAGTCGGGAGTTGCCGAGAAGTGGTGGGAGTGGCGCAGGATATGTATGAGGGAAGTGCGACAGCGGTGCGGTGTGCGGTTGGAATGACAGATGGGTTCAAGGTGGAGGTGGGATTACATCAAGGATCGGCTCTGAGCCCTTTCTTGTTTGCAATGGTGATGGACAGGTTGACGGACGAGATCAGGCAGGAGTCTCCGTGGACTATGATGTTTGCGGATGACACAGTGATCTGGAGCGAGAGTAGGGTGCAGGTTGAGGAGAGCCTGGAGAGGTGGAGGTATGCACTGGAGAGAAGAGGAATGAAAGTCAGTCGGAGCAAGACGGAATACCTATGTGTGAATGAGAGAGAGGACAGTGGAATGATGAGGATGCAAGGAGTAGAGGTGACGAAGGCAGATGAGTTTAAATATTTGGGGTCAACTGTCCAAAGCAACGGGGAGTGCAGGAGAGAGGTGAAGAAGAGAGTGCAGGCAGGGTGGAGTGGGTGGAGAAGAGCGTCAGGAGTGTTTTGCGACAGAAGGGTACCAGCAAGAGTTAAAGGGAAGGTTTACAAGATGGTTGTGAGACCAGCTATGTTAAAAGACAGGAAGCGGAGCTGGAGGTGGCAGAGTTGAAGATGCTAAGATTTTCTTTGGGAGTGAAGAAGGAGGACAGGATTAGGGACAATTATATTAGAGGGACAGCTCAGGTTGGACGGTTTGGAGACAAAACAAGAGAGGCTAGAAGAGAGGCTTGAGATGGTTTGGACATGTGTGGAGGAGAGATGCTTGGTATACTGGGAGAAGGATGCTGAATATGGAGCTGTCAGGGGAGAGGAAAAGAGGAAGGCCAAAGGAAAAGAGGACGTTTATGGATGTGGTGAGAGAGGACATGCAGGTGGCGGGCGTGGCAGAGGAGGATGCAGAAGACAGGAAGAAATGGAAACGGATGAGCCGCTGTGGCGACCCCTAACGGGAGCAGCCGAAAGTAGTAGTAGTAGTAGATCGTGTTAGGAAAAGACTCCAGGGGTCTGAGGTTGCCAACTAACATCGCAATATTGTATCGCCTAACGCTGCATTCAAAGTGGCTTCACTCAGTGCAGCGTCTGCAGATTTCACGCTACATCATATTCGGATTGTTGTGATGTGTTGTTACTTGAGACCTGCTTCATGCATTCTCATCCAAGTTCTCGTTGTTTTTTTTTAAATTTCTCCAAACACAAAAGACCTCAAACAGGAATTAAAATGATGATAAAATATTCTCAACCCAAAAACGACTCCTTGTGGACACTGAGCGCAATGCAAGTGGTGTAGTAGAAGCATGTCTCTGCCTTCCTAGTGTGTGTGTGTGTGTGTGTGTGTTCATGTTTAACTATCCTAATGTGGACCAAATGTCCTCAATAGGATAGAAAAACCAGAAACCACCTACCTCGTGTGGACCTTTTAGAGGTCCTCACAAGTAAAAGGGTCTATTTTAGGTTTTAGGACTTGGTTTTAGGGTTAAGGTTAGAATTAGGGTTAGGGTAAGGTTAGGGTAAGGGTTAGGAAATGAATGTAGTCATGAGGGGTCCTCATAAGGATAGTGAAACAAGTGTGTGTGCATGTTTAGCTATCCTTGTGTGGACCAAATGTCCTCATAAGGATAGTGAAACGAGTGTGTGTGTGTGTTCATGTTTAACTATCCTAATGTGGACCAAATGTCCTCATTAGGATAGCAAACCTGACAGCACCTACCTTGTGTGGACCTTTCAGAGGTCCTCACAAGGAAAAGGGTCTATTTTAGGGTTAGGTCTTGGTTTTAGGGTTAAGGTTAGAATTAGGGTTAGTTTAAGGTTAGGGTAAGGGTTAGGGTTAGGCATGTAGTTTGCGTGGTTAAGGTTAAAGTTAAGGGCCAGGAAATGAATGTAGTCAATGAGGGGGCCCCACAAGGATAGTGAAACCAGACTGTGTGTTTGTATGTGTGTGTGTGTGTGTGTGTGTGTGTGTGTGTGTGTGTGTGTGTGTGTGTGTGTGTGTGTGTGTGTTTCCAAATGTGGGCGTGTTTGTGACGTGTGAATTATGGGACTAATAAAACTCAGCTGGAACAGACTGGGCAGACTGGGAAAGGCAAGCCAGGGGACAGACAGATAGGAACACAAGGAGACCCGGGTGCAGGTAGAGCAATACGGACTGGTCAGACTCTGAACAGACAGCCAAGTAGTCTGCTAGACCTGCAGACAGACACAGCTGGACAAACACACAACAGGCAGACAAACAGGTACACGAAGTGACAGGTCACGTGACAAATGGCGAGCTGGAGACAGGTGACAACACAGATCCAGATCCAGATAAAGAGACCTATGGTTTTGAGACACACAAGCAGAGAGACAGTCACAAATGCATCCGCGCAATGAAAGACAGACAGCTGAGTGGGAAGTCCTGAAGTGCCCCCGATTCTCCAGATGGCCCCAGAATATGTTAGCCGTCACAGTTTGAGGCTAATTAACTAGCATGGTGTGATAAAGGCTCCAGCAGGTAACTACACCCACCACACACCTCAGACTCAATTCCCTTCCACCCTCCACCCTCCTTTTCCCAGTCTCTCTTTTCTTCTCAGTCCCTCCCCATCCCGTAACGCTCTTCCCTTCATCCTTACAGAACCTTTATCCATGCTTCTTGTTTCTTCCTTTTACACCTCTGCCCTCCATTTCTGGGCTGATGCTGCATTTTCACCCTTGACAGGCCCTCTTGAAATTCTTCTGTTTGCAAGTCAGGATGAAACGAATGCGTGTGTTGGAGTCTCTACGTCAGCCATGGCCGGGGAAGACTGCGTTTTAGCGGTGTTACGGAGGTGGAAAAAGCGTGCTTATTAAAGGAAAGGACGCCAAGACTTTTAGCTGCCACACTTTGTGAAGTCACAGAGCTGTCGATTGTTACTGTGACCTGATCACATTGGTGTGTGTGTCTGGCAGGGCCAATGACCAGCATCTCAGGTTTATCTCAATTAATATCTCAAAATAACAGCAGAACATTTAGGGACATCCAATTAGTAACAGTTGACTACAGAAATACTGTAGTATTTATACAGTAGTGGCTGTAGTGTTTATGTGATAGATAAAATTAAAAAAAAAACTCAAGAACACTATGATATATTTTGTGGTTTACTGTATTTTTGTCCATCAGTATATAATTGCACGTCTTTTGCTGCAGGCTTGCATACGGTTTTCTATCCCCTTGAATTTTGTCAACATCAGTTAGCTTATCATTAGGTTATTGGGCTGACCTGCAGGCAGACACAGCAAATTCAATGCACAGAGAGAGAGAGAGAGAGAGAGAGAGAGAGAACAAGTGACAGCGAGAGAAATAATATAGATAGATAGATAGATAGATAGATAGATAGATAGATAGATAGATAGATAGATAGATAGATAGATAGATAGATAGATAGATAGATAGATAGATAGATAGATAGATAGATAGATAGATAGATAGATAGATAGATAGATAGATAGATAGACTGAACAAAAATATAAACGCAACACTTTCGTTTTTGCTCCAATTTTTCATGAGCTGAAATCAAAAATCTAAGACTTTTCCTATGTACACAAAAGGCCTATTTCTCTCAAATGTTGTTCACAAATTTGTTTTAAATCTGTGTTAGTGAGCACTTCTCCTTTGCCGAGATAATCTATCCACCTGACAGATGCGGCGTATCAAGATGCTGATTAGACAGCAGGATTATTGCACAGGTGTGCCTTGGGCTGGTCACAATAAAAGGCCAGTTTTATGTGCAGTAATAAAGTGCAGTTTTACCTTGAAAATACACATTTATTAGGCACTGAACTATGGATTTCACAGATATGAGGGGGGGGGGGGTCAGAAAATCAGTCAGCAGCTGTTGTGACCACCATTCGCCTCACGCAGTGCAACACATCCCCTTCGCCTAGAGTTGATCAGCTTGTTGATTGTGGCCTGTGGGATGTTGGTCCACTCCTCTTCAATGGCTGTGCAAAGTTGCTGGATATTGGCAACTTTGGACATCCCAAACATGCTCAACGGGTGACACCTCCAGTGAGTACGCAGGCTGTGCGAGAACTGGGATGTTTTCAGCTTCCAGGAAGTGTGTACAGATCCTTGCAGCATGGGGCCGTGCATCCTCATACTGCAACATGAGGTGACTGATGAATGGCACAACAGTGGGCCTCAGGATGTCGTTACGGTATCTCTGTGTGTTCAAAATGCCATCAATAAAATGCACCTGTGTTTGTTGTATAGCATATGCCCACCCGTACTATAACCCCACCGCCACCACGGGCCGCTCTGTTCACAACGTGGACATCAGCAAACCACTCACCCACATCACGCCATAAATGCTGTCTGCCATCTGCCCGGTACAGTGAAAACCGGGATTCATCCGTGACGAGAACACTTCTCCAGAGTGCCAGACGCATTTGCCCACTCAAGTCGGTTACGACGACAAACTGCTGTCGGGTCAAGACCCCGGTGAAGACGACGAGCATGCAGATGAGCTTCCCTGAGACGGTTTCTGACAGTTTGTGCAGAAATCCTTGGGTTGTGCAAACCAATTGTTGCATCAGCTATCCGGGCGGCTGGTCTCAGGTGATCTTGCAGGTGAAGGTGCCGGATGTGGAGGTCCTGGGCTGGCGTGGTTACACGTGGTCTGCGGTTGTGAGGCCGGTTGGATGTACTGCCAAATTCTCGGAAACGACTTTGGAGACGGCTTATGGTGGAGAAATGAAGATTCAATTCACGGGCATTCCTGCAGGCAGCATGCCAACTGCACGCTCCCTCAAAACTTGCGACGTCTGCGGCATTGTGCTGTGTCATAAAGCTGCACATTTTGGAGCGGCCTTTTACTGTGAGCAGCCTAAGGTACACCTGTGCAACAATCCTGCTGTCCAATCAGCATCTCGATACGCCACACCTGTCAGGTGGATGGATTGACTTGACAGAGGAGAAGTGCTAACTAACACCGATTTCAACACATTCGTGAACACAATTTGAGTGAAATGGGCCTTTTGTGTACACAGAAAAAGCCTTGGAGCTTCGATTTCAACTCGAGACAAATTGGAGCGAAAACAAAAGTGTTGCGTTTATATTTTTGTTCAGTGGAGAGAGAGAGAGAGAGAGAGAGAGAGAGAGAGAGAGAGAGAGAGAGAGAGAGAGAGAGAGAGAGAGAGAGAGAGAGAGAGAGAGAGAGAGAGAGAGAGAAGAGGAGAGAGAGAGAGAGAGAGAGAATAAAGGCGAAACAGAGGGAAAAAGAAAGTGAGCCTGTAAACGCTTGGTTGTACGTGTGTGACCGAGAGCAAGAAAGGGAGGGAGAGAGCGAGGCAGAAACTGAACTTGGCGCTGCCTCTCAGGTCGCCCGGCTCAAAACCTCGGCCCTCTCCAAAGGGATGGTACCAAGGCAGCAATTAGCAGTGGAGAGGGCGCATGATGATATTTCCGTGTGCTTGTGGCCTGGGCAGCTCCGTCTGCGTGTGTTATAAAAGGCAAAACCATAAACATGGAATTAGACAGCGCAGGCCCGATGCCCTCGTTAGGTCACGGACTTACCCCCTCCTGTGGCTTTTTGGGAGCAACGGTGTGATGTAAACAACTTTGCCCGACAAGCATGTTATTAGGCGTGGAGTTTATAACAGGCGGGATTATTTGGGCTTGTCAGTATGTGACGCTCATCAGGCCGGTGGTCCCGGTGCAGTGGTCTGCTGCGGTACCGGCCTAGCTCAGCATGGTGTCGGAGATTAGCTGTGAGCGAAAGATCATACTCAAGGGGGGGGGGGCTAAGTAGGTTGGAGTGACTTAACAACTCTCTGTAAAACACAGGTACACACAATTTGCACGCACAAGAAGTATGCATAATGTGCAAACTCTCTCTCTCGCTCTCTCTCTCACACACACACACACACACACACACACACACGGAGGGTGAAGTAAAGCTCGAGTCGCAAAATGACAATAGCTTTCTAACCAGCAGGTGGGGGCAGCAGACAAATCATCACACGTTTCAGCAGCATTACAATACGGCGTACGTCACAGATCCAGTTTACATTTTCAATAGAAACTGATTTGAATCCACTGATTTTATTTTTTTTATTTTTGCACTCAAAAGAAAGATAAGGAAATGAAATAAGATGATTTTCTCTTCGGAAGACGTTATTTAATATGTTAAACCAAGGATTTAACCACGGGGTCATAGTGTACAGCTCTTTTTCTTTTCTTTTTTCTGTCTTTTACGGTCAGACGGTGGATTTAAAAAACTCAAAACAATTTCCGTTTTCTTGCTCCTTATCCTCTCGTTGCTGGCGCAGAGGACAAGGGACATGTCGCTCAGCCCCGTTCCGTGGCTGGATGCCGCGCCCCCTGGTGTCGGACCGCGGTAGCGCGGGGACCCTCTGCAGAGCGTGCTGACAGCCCTGGGCCGCGTGCGTGTGCGCCTGCATGCATGGCGAGCACCCGTTGAGTAGGTGGGTCCGCTGGAAGGGAGTGGGAGAGGTGGGAAAGGGGCAGATGGAACACAGAAGGAAGTTCACCAGGGACACGGAACGTGTCAGAAATTAGAGAGAGGGAGGGAGGGAGGGAGGGAGGGAGGGGGGAGGGCAGGAGGGGTACAAGGGAGAGTTACGGAAAGTGATAGGTAGAGCAGATAAACAGAAAGGAAGAGGCGAGCGGATATGCACCCAAAAAAACTGCGGCTGCTGTAGTGAGAAGGAGAAGGACGCCACGGAGTGTGCGCAGGCATAGGTAGACAGGGCAGTAAGGTGGGAGGAAGAACGGAGGGAATTAAAAACGACGGCAGGGGTGATAATGTCTGCTGCCAAGAGGGACTGGACACGCTGGAGGGATGTTGAGAGGGAGGCACATTTCTGACCTTCACAAGAGTTTGACGGAACCAGATTAGGATGGGATTAACATATTAATCTCACAAGAGCAGAAATGGAAGCGTCGCCCTTCCTGTTCTCTTTGATATTGTTCGTGATTTCATATTAAAACGTTTCAAACTCTTTGTCAGGCATTAGTACAAGGCTGGTTTGGGGGTAATTTCACTCCGATTTAAATCAGATAGTGGACTTTATAAAATAATTAATGTTTTATTTATTTTTTATTTTTTTTTTGGGGGGGGGGGTTCCCCCCAATTGTATCCGGCCAATTACCCCACTCTCCCGAGCCGTCTCGGTCGCTGCTCCACCCCCTCCGCCGATCCGGGGAGGGCTGCAGACTACCACATGCCTCCTCTGATACATGTGGAGTCGCCAGCCGCTTCTTTTCACCTGACAGTGAGGAATTTCACCAGGGGGACGTAGCACGTGGGAGGATCACGCTACCCTCCCCAATTCCCCTTCCCCACTGAATAGGCGCTCCGACCGACCAGGGGAGGCGCTAGTGCAGCGACCAGGACACATACTCACATCCGGCTTCCCATCCAAGCCGAAGGTAACTCGGGGGATTCGAACCGGCGATCCCCGTGTTGTTAGGCAACGGAATAGACCGCTACGCTACCCGGACACCCCTAATTGTCTTTTTCTTTTCGTTTTTTTTTTCATGTGCAGGTTCTTATATCCAGTCTGTGTTGCTCGTACTGGAAATGATGGCTTGTTTTATCTTTGTGTCGTTGTAGCTACACTTTGCTTTGCTTT
This sequence comes from Lampris incognitus, assembly GCF_029633865.1. Classification (NCBI taxonomy): domain Eukaryota; kingdom Metazoa; phylum Chordata; class Actinopteri; order Lampriformes; family Lampridae; genus Lampris; species Lampris incognitus. The sequence goes on from NC_079222.1 coordinate 19,298,262, forward strand.
GTGAATTTACAGTGAAGAGGCTTAATCCTCCTACACGGGTCTGAAAGGAAGAGTAAATACATTAGTGTAAGGACCACTTCAAGTAGCTACCGTGTTCTCAAATTCACAAACGGAAACAACTTGATAAGAGTTTGGGTTTTTTGTATAAATCTACGAAACGGAATTGAAGTCCCAAATTTGGAACAAGCAACTGAACGTATTGCCTTCAGACAACCTGGTAGATTTCACACCTTACTGTGTTGTTACGCATTATGACATATTACCTGGGACACGTGATTAGGCTACACACATCCTCACGTGATGTATTGAAAGAGGGGGACTCTTCATGCAGGATGACAATGAATAAAAACATCAATACAAACAGTTCTGGCGTTATTTCACCGGGTAATTAAATTAAGAGTTGTTAAAATAAGGGGAGGAGGTCTGGTTCCTCTGATGCGGTGCGTTGTTGGAGCTTGTTTCTGGATAAATCCAGCTCACAATTAGCTGCAGTATCTTAGTAAGACGAAGAAAGATAACATATCTAAAAACAAGGTCGCTTTGCTTACACAAAACATGCCTGACAAGATTTATTTTCAAAAATTAGATTAATTTAATAGAAAAGAGGCATTCTTACTTTCTTGACATTATTATTTTTTGCACTGTGGTTTAACTGCTCAAAGTGTGAAACTTAGGCACAATATGTCTGCAAGCAGATCGCAGGTGTCGGTGGAAACCCAGTATAACTGGTATAACTAACTGATAATCCTTCACTGCGTGTTTAGGCACGACTGCAAAACCTGCAGAGAATGTTTAGTAAGATAGAAAATAGAGTTTAAAACTATTTCAATAAGCATATTTCTCTCCCTGTTGTGGATACACAGTTCCTCTGTCATCTTTCAAGTTTGTAATATTATGAGTCCTTGTGTCTCTTGCACTCAATTTAATTGTGTAGTACTTAGAAACAGTACGGCTTCTGTGTGTGTGTGTGTGTGTGTGTGTGTGTGTGTGTGTGTGTGTTTGTTTTTGTTTCGTTTTGTTTTGTTTTTTTGCATTTCCCCCCCTTTTCTCCCCAATTGCACTTGGCCAATCACCCCCCCCCCTCCTCCTTCCGAGCCGTCCCGGTCTCTGCGCCATCCCCTCCGCCGATCCGGGGAGGGCTGCAGACTACCACATGCCTCCTCCAATACATGTGGAGTCGCCAGTCCCTTCTTTTCACCTGACAGTGAGGAGTTTCACCAGGGGGACGTAGCACCTGGGAGGATCACGCTATTCCGCCCAGTTCCCCCGCGAACAGGCGCCCCGACCGACCAGAGGAGGCGCCAGTGCAGCGACCAGGACACATACCCACATCCGTCTTCCCACCCTCAGACACGACCAATTGTGTCTGTAGGGACGCCCGACCAAGCCGAAGGTAACACGGGGATTCGAACCGGCGATCCCCGTGATGGTAGGCAATGGAGTAGACCGCTACGCCACCCGGACGCCCCCTGCCGTGTGTGTGTGTGTGTGTGTGTGTGTGTGTGTGTGTGTGTGTGTGTGTGTGTGTGTGTGTGTACTAGGGGCTTAAACAGTAAATCTCTGCCCACTTGCTGAAGTTGTCTGACCTGTCTGGCAGAGACAGGATCCCTCCTCTGTGCATCCCTCTGAGGTTTCTCCCTTTTTTTTTTGTTGAAAAAAATACTTTTTTTCTGTGGCGTGTTTCCGTATCAGGAGTTTAAGGTTCATGGAGCTGCTATCTATCTATCTATCTATCTATCTATCTATCTATCTATCTATCTATCTATCTATCTATCTATCTATCTATCTATCTATCTATCTATCTATCTATCTATCTATCTGTGCGTGCGCGTGTGCGTGCGTGCGTGATGTGTGTGTGTGTGTGTGTGTGTGTGTGTGTGTGTGTGTGTGTGTGTGTGTGTGTGTGTTGGTTTTGCCCTGTCTGTGAGGTTGAAATTAAGAACGTGTGCCTGGGCAAATTTTGCTCATGCTCAGCCAAACTACATCCCACACAATGCTGTGAGACTGCGGGCTTTCCAGACCATTTTTTAATTAAAACTTACTTTCATTACGTTTTACATTTGATGCCTGTGAGTGTGTGTGTGTGTGTGTGTGTGTGTGTGTGTGTGTGTGTGTGTGTGTTACTGTACATTGTGTGTGTGTGTGTGTGTGTGTGTGTGTGTGTGTGTGTGTGTGTGTGTGTGTGTGCCATGCAGCCCTAGTCCATTTGGTCCCTGTATGTCTGAGGCTTGGGCTAAGCTCTCACAGTGTAATTACAGTTGACAGAATATGGTTTCCAATCCTGAGCTAGTTGTGCCCATTAAAGTGAGCCTCTTTATTTCATTAATCTGTGAGATCTGGTCAGATTAAATGTTTAACAACAACATGTTGTCACGTGCGCTTGGAAGAAGGAGGCATATAGAGACACGTATGTCAAGATCCTCATTCCCGGGGATCGCCGGTTCGAATCCCCACGTTGCCTCCGGCTTGGTCGGGCGTCCTTACAGACACAATTGGCTCTGTCTCCTGGTGGGAAGCCGGATGTGGGTATGTGTCGTGGTCGCTACTGTAGCGCCTCCTCTGGTTGGTCGGGACGCCTGTTCGGGGGGTGGGGGGCTGTTGGAAATAGCGTGATGCTCCCACGCGCTACGTTCGCCTGGTTAAACTCCTCACTGTCAGGTGAAAAGAAGCGGCTGGCGACTCCACATGTATCGGAGGAGGCATGTGGCAGTCTTCAGCCCTCCCTGGATCGGCAGAGGGGGTGGAGCAGCGACCGGGACGACTCGGAAAATATGGTAATGGCCAAGAGAGAACAAAAAAGGAGGGGAGAATCCTCATTCCAACCATAGTTTAGTTTTTGTTTTTTTTTGCCTAGAATTAAACCAAGAAATAACATAAAGTTGTGAAAAACACATATATACAGTGAGGTGACTGTGATTTTCTCTGAATAAACTTTTCCTTGCCACTATGGCTCTGCATGTGTTATTATTTTGGAAAAGTGACAAACTATTTTGTAATGAACCTTCCAGATGAAACAAAGCAATTTATTGGGCATGAAGTCCCCTGGTTTGCGTTCACAATTAAATCTCCATGTTGACCAGAGTGATCTCCCACAGGTAGGATGTCCTTATAATCAGTTGCCATGGCGTTAAGCAGGCCCTCCGCACCTATTTCTGGCCGCTGGAGCATATGGAGTTATTTTTAGGGTTAGCTCTGCATAAATTTAACAACCACAAGCTCATATCGCTCTCAAGGTGGTTCAGTTTACACGTGTCAGAACATGTTTGAAGTTAGCATTCTTGCATTACTATCATTATTTTGTTTTGTTTTTACAAACTTTTTCAAGTGCTGTGTATTCTGTTTTGTTTCTTTGTATTGTCGGGAACTCAGCTGAAACCCTTAAAACAGAACAATGGGATAATGCACTGTAACAGTTTTTTAAAAAAATGACGACCAGAGGAGGCGCTAGTGCTGCGACCAGGACACATGCCCAAATCCGGCTCACCACCCACATACACGGCCAATTGTGTCTGTAGGGACGCCCAACCAAGCCGGAGGTAACACGGGGACTCGAGCCGGCGGTTCGGAATACGTGACCACTGTGGTGCATCGATAAGAATGTAAGGATGTTATCTTCAACGATGCTTATTGATAACAACTGGTGGGTGTGGGTATGGTTGATTTGCTGCACGCACACACACACTTTAGAGTGGGAAGAACTCCATAACCGGCTTGAAAGACTATTCATAAAGTCTTTCACGAATTCTCCAACTCCTCACGGCAACTTCATAGCCCATTATATCGCACCTTCATGAGTTTCCTTCGTCATCTGATGTAATAACAAGGTCCTTCATCTCACTCACTCACTCACTCACTCACTCACTCACTCACTCACTCACTCACTCACTCACTCACTCACTCACTCACTCACTCACTCACTCACTCACTCACTCACTCACTCATCCAGCGTCGTCCTTGTGGGCATTAGCTGCTTGCGCTGCCTGCCTGATGATGTTGCCCCATCTGTCCCTGTCTCTTATGGCGCTGAAAGTTTCAGCCATAGAATGTCCTGTCCAGTCCTTCATCACAGCCATTCCCAAATTTGCACAGTCAAATTTGCTGTCCCTTTGAAGGACTGGTGGTCTCTGATGCTGTCTCAGGTACGGCAGGAAGTAGGGTGAGACGGGCAACTGGCCAGACGTTGTTCCTATCATTCACCCGGATTCCCGCTATCCTGATCCTCCCATCTGCATTGGCAATGACCTTGGTGATGCGACCAATAGGCCAAAGTGCCCTCGGGAGCAGTGGATTCTCGATCGTGGCCACAATGCCCGGTTGTAAGGGGTCCAACTCTTTCTGCCACTTGGTGCGTGTCTGCAGGGCTGGAAGGTAGTGTCTGATAAATTCCTCCTGAATAGGTCGGCTAGGACCTGTGTGTGTCTCAAGCGATAACAGCTTAACAGATCAGACTCTGTCTACACCACCTGAGGCAGCGATGGGTCAGGCCACCCCATCAAAAGCAGGTTTGGTGTTACTGGATCTGGGTCTGCGATGTCACTTGATACATACCCCAGGGGCTTTGAGTTCAGGATGCCCTTTACTTCAACCAGGGACGTGCACAGAACTTCTTCTGTCACAGTTTGCATCTGGATCGTGGCATACGGGGCAGCTTTAATTGATTTAATTTCCCTCTCCCATACGCCACCGATGTGAGGCGCACTTGGAAGACTGAATATGAACTTGACCGGATGTTTGGCCATTTCAGACTGTAGAGTCGGTGCAAAGCTTTGAAAGAGTCGTGAAGCTCCCTCTCACCTTCTTTGAAATTTGTGCCCTGATCTGATAGAAGTACCGCTGGTTTTCCCCTGCGTGAGATGAAACAGCGGAGGGCCATCAGGAATGAATCCTGGTCCAGACTACTCAGGACATCTATGGGGACGGCGCGGGTGGTGAGGCACTTAAATAGTATGCCTCAACGCTTCTCATTTGTCCAATTTTAACCATGAAGGGCCCAAGACAATCCCTACCTGTGGAGAAGAAAGTTGGTTTCATCAGCTGCAGACGGGCAGGGGGTAGGTCTGCCATCTGTGGTACCACAGGGTTTCCCCTCCATCTCTGACAATCAGGGCAGGAGTGCTGGTGCTGCTTTACAGCCTCCACGGAGGATCCAGTACTTTTGACGGAGTTCTGCAAAGAGTCGCTCTCAGCCGGGATGACGGAGATCTCAGTCAGCATCCTGAATGATGAGTTTGGTCACCTAGTGGGCCGAGTCCAGGACTATCGGGTGAATGGTTTCTGCGTCCAGCAGATCACAACAATGCAGTCTACCTCCAACCCTGATCAGTTTTAGTTGATTGTCATATTCAGGAGCTAGGGTGATCAAACGCCTGGTGGAGGGTACAGGTTTGTTGTCTGACAGCAGGTCTCTTTCAGCTTCCTGATAGTCTTTTGCAACTGGAGTGGACTGGTTACTATTCGCCCCATGACATGACCGCACAACAACCTCTACCATGTACCTGAAACATGTAAACTGGCTGGCATCAATAGGTGAGGAAGAGGCACAGTGGTGATAAAACCACAGAAGGCGGCCTTGTGCTGTTTGGTGTTATCCAAAAGCTTGGACATCAGCCTAGTGACATGGGACCCACACTGGAGCTCAACATCGCCTGTCTCCCCTAGATGGTCAGTCACGCCCACCAAGGCTCTCACTCTGAGGGCAAATCTTTTAAAGGCAGCTGTGTCATGGCTATGGATGTTTGGCGCCTCCATTAGGTCTGCAATGCACCTTAAAGCCAGCTGGTGGGGTTGCCCATAATGTTCTGTTAAAGAGGCTATAGTGTCTGAATAGGGCTGGATGGAGTTTGTATTAAGAGTCTGCAATGAGCAGTGCATCTTCGAATTTCAGGTGGTCTACCAGGATCTGATATTTAAACCTTTCTGTCACATCCCAAGGGAGAAGGTTCTCCAGGGAGCTCTTTAGCCTGGGTAACTCACCCCCTACTGAGGTCCAGGATGGTGGGTTGAGGGCCCCAATATACACTCTCTGTCTGTCGGCTGGAGTGGAAGTCCTCATGTCTTTGGTCATCAAGGGGGCCTGGCAGTGGGGTTAATGGAGAAGGTGAACATGTGTGTGAACCGATGGCTTTGTCAGATGGTGTGACCTCTCCTCAAGATCTGATACAACTGACTTGGCATAAGGCTCGCAGTATTCAGGCGTCAGGTGGCTGAGCGGCTGCTCTGGAGTCACCCCCATCCTCTTGGGGCATGCAGTCAGCTCGGCCACTAGATCTGTGGGCAGTGTGATAGTGGAGGGATGAGGTTTCGTGTCCTCCCTTGCCACTGGGAGGGACGGTGGCCAGTCTTCATCTTCCATTTCTTCTTTGACGGCTGTATGTGCAGGTACTGATGGATGGTGAGCAATAGCCTGTGGTGCTGGGCATGGGAGCAGTACACGCAGAGCAGTGTACGCGGAAGGCTGTACGAGTTGGCTGTCCACCGTGGGGGGGGGGAGTGATTAGATTTGGCCCTCTGCTTGCGTCAAGCTGCCTTTGCATGTTTATTGTGGTGAGTTGAAGCCTCCGATCGTCTCCCCTGATCTGTTGCAGTGGCTCCAGTATCGCAGGTGAAGCCTCTGATACTGATCGGAGATACAGAGGGTCTAGGGTGCTTTGGTGCTTGGATCCAGAGTACACTGACTCCCTGGGATACTTTGGGCGGGCACCAGTCGCTGGACTCCACTGATTGAAGAACAGGGGGTGAGAGGTGGCATCTCGGCGGTCTTCTCAGAACTGTGGTAGGGCTCCTGCATCTGTTGGGGGCACTGGTCTGAGAGCGCTGCAGCAGGGGGAGGTCTCTCGATGGCAGGCAGGGGGATATCATAGTCAGCAACCCAGGCCGGTGGACGTATCTGACGTCTGGGGCTGGTATCAGCTGGTGACGTTACTTCACTTCTATCATGGAAACATCTTCACTCTCCACATCTGTCACTATCCGGCTCGAACGATCAAATGTAATGAAGGTGTGCTCGCTCAGACTGTAACTCTATCTGGTTCAGGATACGTGACCACTGTGGTGCATCGGCAAGAATGCAAGGATGTTATCTACCAAGATGTTTATTGATAACAACTGGTAGGTGTGGGTATGGTTGATTTGCTGCACGCACACACACTTCAGAACGGGAAGAACTCCATAACCGGCTTGAAAGACTATTTATTAAGTCTTTCACAAATTCCCCAACTCCTCACGGCAACTTGAGAGCCCATTATATCGCACCTTCATGAGTTCCCTTCGTCATCTGATCTAATAACAAGGGCGCTGACTGGCTGATCCCAAACCACCCTATCAAGTGACTAAACTACAATCATACGCAATGAAGAGATCCTTCATCACAGTTTTGCTTCAGTACTGGCGAGGTGAGGGCGGAGGTTGCACCATTGTTGTGGCAAACGGTGTGATCAAACACATGACGCTTAGTGTCGGTGTGTCTTTACTTGTGCCTGTGTGTGTGTGAGCTGAGAGGAAGAGGTAATGAGAGAGAGAGGGTGTTGGAAGGTGAAGGGTACCAGAGGCCTCTATGAAATTCAACTACCCCCCCACCAAGGCCCAGCACTTTCTGGGTCTTAAGTGTGTGACATGGTAGAGATGGCGGTTCTTCTCATTATCCTATATGGCAGGAAAAAACAGGCATAGCCTGAGGAGAGGCGACAGCAAACACTCATTGCTCACAGGTATGGTTTACATTAAAAACTGTGGCGACCCCTATCGGGAGCAGCCGAAACTAGTAGTAGGAGTAGTAGGAGTAGGAGTAGTAGTAAGAGTAGGAGTAGTAGTAGTAGGAGTAGTAGGAGTAAGAGTAGTAGGAGTAGTAGTAGTAGCAGTAGGCGTAGTAGGAGTAGGAGTAGATGGTTTGAAACTACACAAGCAGACTGTGCAAATAATTATAACTATTTTCAATCATTTTTGGCACACGCTTGTCTTTGCTTCTAATTAATTGAAGCGTTTGAATGTGTGTGTGTGTGTGTGTGTGTGTGTGTGTGTGTGGGTGCAGGAGCGCGGGAAGATGTTTTAAGTAGGGGGGAGCAAACAAAAGCGAAAAGTATCGTGGCGAGCCGGCGTGGAAGAATGAGTCAAGCGGCAGAGACCTCTTTTTAATCACAGCTCCCGCGCCCCATACGCCGCACGACCCCGGAAGTGCTCTTTATTCACACCGCCCAGAACGGACCGGAACTGACAACAACATAACGAACTCCCCCCCCCCCAAGTCTCAAGTGGCGACATCAGTCCCAGTCACGGTCCTACAGCCCGTGAGTCAGTAAACGGTCTCCTACTTAGTCTGAGTCGAACCCCTAAAACAACAACACACAAGAATAACCACAACATGAACACCACATCATCAAAACACAATTTCAAATCTAACATTAACAGTCCCATCAGCCATTGCGCTCAGTCAGAGCGACCGTCTGCCCCCGGGCGCTACAGTATGACGTCATTGTTTTGTTTGTAAGGCGCGTGTGTAGCAGATTTGGAATGGAGTGTTTACTCACTTTATTATTAAAAACATACATTCCGCGCAGCCCCGCCCACTGACTAACATAAAGGTATGTTTTGTTTTTTGTTTTTTGCATTTGTGCGTTAGGAAAAGTCAGGCGTAATGTTGGGTCTGAGATGTTACACAGCCACCTGCCACTACTGTGGGGTGCTGCACCCACCACTAGGTGGGTGGGCAGCCCCCCCGCCCCCTTCACGCGCTAATGTGTGCATGCGCGTGCGCGCGCGCGTCACTCTGTGTGTGCATGCGGGCGTGATTGTGACTCATGTTGGCACATGTCTCCGTTTCAGATAGGGCTTTGTAGTCAGCCACGTTTTATGTGTTGGCAGAGCTGGCACTTTCATCATCATGTACACACACACACACACACACACACACACACACACACACACACACACACACACACACACACACACACACACAAACACGTGTTCATCAGGTTAAATAGGGCCGCACCTTGACAAATCAAGTCAAAACAGTGTCCGCGTTGAGGATAAAAAGAAAACTAAAACCGACTAAATGACACCTAAACAAGCCGGGGCATCCCATAAAAATGTCAAAAATGCTTTTGGATCGTGAGTGACGTCCTCGGACCTTTCCTTTCCCTCCGGTTTTGTGGAAAGCGTTTTTTAATAGCATCCAGCCATGTGGCTGCAGGCCAAGTGGTCAGTGTGGCGTAAAAGCAGGAGCGCAGCAGGGGCAGACTCCCTCTTTTCAAGACCGACTCCGTGAGGCGCTGCGCCGACACACCGCCGACATGTGTGTGCTTGTGAGTGCACAGTAGCACATGCGTGTGTAAACACACATACACACACAAACACAGACGCATACACATACGTGCGCGCGTGCACACGCATACATGCAGATAAACGCACAGGCAGACAGACACACACCTATGCATACGCGCGCACACAGATATAGATACACACATATGCACACACGCACAAGCACACAAACTTAGATGTGCCCACATTGCATACCTACCCACACAGATATGGAGATATGCATACAAAGATACACACACACACACACACACACACACACACACGCACTCATCACTCACACCGTGCACGTTCATCCAAGTAGGTACACGAATTTGTGCAGGTACACAGTAAACGCAATGCATGCACATGTCTATGCAGAAATGCAAGTGTGCCTCATCCCTACGCATACACACTCATACACACGCGCGCGCGCATGCACACACACGTGTACTGTATTTATTCTAAGAGTGTATCCCTCCCTGATGACCGGTTAGGGTGCGGAGTGCTGCTGGCAGAGCAGACCAATTCAAACTATTCTACAGTTGATTTACTGTCCCACCACCAGTCCACTACTGTATAATTACCCCCAAAACGCGCACGCGCACACGCACACATGGCCCATGACGCACATACACAAATACAAATGCACAAAAGTAACACAGACATTCACACGCAAGAATGCACAGAAAGGAAAAAAAAGGACAATCACACAAACATATATACACAACATACAAACAACCTGACATAAGCATGACACATATCGCACACAGACAAAATACGATATAGATGCACACACACACACACACACACACACACACACACACACACACACACACACACACACACACACACACACACACACACACACAGCGCTCTGTCCGAGATGTGTGTGTTTTCTGTTTTGTTTAACTCTGTTTTGATTTATCATTGCTCTCGGTGTGTGTTATGATTGTTGTTAGAGTTTGTGGTGCATATTATAGTGGGGACAAGTGTACACGCATTCACATTAATACCCACGCAGAGATGCATCCTCACACGTAACCCCACCAGCGTACGGATACAGATTTGGTTGCAATAAGTTAACCAATAAAGTAACCACACACGCGCGCGCGCACACACACATACACACTCACTCACTCACACGCACGCACACACATACACACACATGCATTTCGCACACGTGTATTATGTACATACACGCACACGTGTATGCACACACCTACACACACACGCACACCTACACACACACAAACGCGCTCACATGTATGCACACACCCATATGAACACACACACACGCATTTCACACGCATGTATGCACACACACGCACACATGTATGCACACACCCATATGTGCACACACACACATGCGTACATTGCCATATTTTTAATGAAATTCAGTCTGATTGAAAACATTGTGTGCCAGTTTTATTTGAAACATTAAATACAGCTACACATCATGACGTGATATAAATAACGCACAGCTGTCAGACAAACGCACGGGTGTATAGTAGTTTCCTGACCAAATCCCAACTTTCTAATCTCTGCGAGGCTGATCTTGCCTGACACTCACAGGTCCGCAAAAAGGAAATGAAATGCAACATGACAAACACCAAGTCGTCCCGTTTAACTGGTGTTCAGTATCTTTCTGAGATCTTTCTTCCTTAAGCATGAAGTGTAACTCTGGGTCCGGGACGCCCGTGAAAAAGGAAGCCTTTCCGTACCGCGGAAAGGCTTCTGCTCGTGCGATCTCGCCCTTGTCCTCAGCTGAATCCGCTTGCCTGCCCTGGTCCGATTTGTCACTCTCAAACCTGCAATTGTATTCAAGGCCAAATATAGGGGTGGGAATGCTAGGGTGGGCTGTCTGTGTGTCACACAACAAAGCTTCGCACAAGGGAGTAGCCCTCTCCCTTACATCCTCCCACCTAACCGCCCCGCATGGCCAACTTGTTTGCATGGAAATGTTGGTGGCTGTGCACGAGCGCAGATGCGTGTGTGTGTGTATGTATGTGTGCGTGTGTGTGTATAAATATGTGTGTGTGTGCGTGTCTTTGCATGTGCACATGTTTTGGCATATGCGTGTGTGTGTGCGTGTGCATGGTGTGCGTGTGACTGTGTTTGCATGTGAATGTGTGCACGTGTGTGTTTGTCTGTGCGCGCGCGCGCGCGTACTGAGGTCCAAGCCTCCTTTACCCTCCTCTCCTCTGGTGCAGTAGAGAGATTGACTCTCTTCTGCCTCCCCCGTCTTATTTTGAGAGTGTGTATTTCTCCGTCTGTCTTTCTGTCTGCAACACTCACCTACTGTGCTTCTGCTTTTATTTATCGGTGTCTTTGTTTCACTCTTGTCCACTCGGGCCTCTCTTTATTTCCTTTTTTTTTTAAAAAACTTCTACTGCCTTATTTACTTCCGCAAACTTGTCCTTATTCATAGGCCGATTTCCCTTTAATATGTCTTGGTTTGGTCATGTCGTGCGTTCAACCATACAGCCCGTTTAAAACAAAGGAAAGCTGCTGTGCATTCAGTTGAGTCAGGTTTATTTTGACTCTCTGCTGAAGATTTTTTTTCGTCTTGAGCTTGTGAGCAAACGAATAAATACCAATATGGAATCGGCAGCTTTTTGACGGAGAAGTGATTTTGTGCGACGCTACGAGCTGTTGTAAGGCATGAACTGGAAGTTCCCTATTATTATATGGTACAGAAAAATGACTGGCCTTTAATGTTGAGAGATGATTATGGTTCAGATGCCAGGGCATCCCGATTATACCGCCACAAAAACCCCTGCTGACTCAGAGAGGTCAAGATAGTATGTGACTGGAACACGCACGCGCACATGCACAATTTGCACACGCAAATGCAAAAACAAGCACAAACATGTGAGGGGAGAGAAGTTGTGTATAATAATTCGTTGTCTTCATCAATCACTTCTTTCCTCTTGTGCAGGTCGCCCAGCATCAGACCAGCTCCGGTGTTGTCCGTGTTGAGACAACAGATTAATGACCATTGTTTGAAGTTGACTACCAGGCTTGTCGCTCAACACAACCAACAGGTCTCACTAGTATTATGGTCTGGAGTCCACACTCCCTGCTTCACACAATACAACATCAGAATAATTTGTCTGACGAGCAGGGAGGCACATGGCACACCCCATGCTCCAGCGCCCCTCCACCCCATGATGACATTGCTGAAATATGCACTGTGTGTGCGTGTGTGGGGGGGTGGGTGCGTACGTGCGTGCATGTGTGTGTTTGACAGCAGCTCCACCTGTTAGTCACCTGTGTGTGTGTCCATGCCCCTGAGATGTCCATCATCTGTCAACCCCCCCCCCAAGTCCCATCATGCACCCACACACACCTATACACACACCACCGCCGAGGGTAAGGGTGGGGGTGGGGGGTGGGGTGTGTGGGGAGGGCTAGGCATGGGCTGAGGTGCAAGACGTCGCCTGCCTGCTTTAATTTTCACCTCCCCCCTTCATGACTCTTGCCACTGGTGACACAAGTGGCCTTCTGCTGCACTCTGCCATCTTCTCCTCCATCTCCCTCCCCTGCCCTTCGCCCAATTTCTCATCTCACCTGTCGTTTCCCCTCTTCGCAGCTCTCCTTTCATTTCTTATCTCTTATATTCTGTTCTCATCTCTTCATTTTCCCCCACGTATGATATACTGTTTTAACTGAGGAAACTTTCTCTCAGAACCAGAGACATGGCCATTTACTCCTACAGACCTAATAACAGTAAACCGCTGTGCATAAAAAAAGGGACCTTTTGGGGCGTCCGGGTGGCGTAGCGGTCTATTCCGTTGCCTACCAACACGGGGATCGCCCGTTCAATCCCCATGTTACCTTCGGTTTGCTCGGGCGTCCCTACAGACACAACTGGCCGTGTCTGCGGGTGGGAAGCCGGATGTGGTTATGCGTCCTGGTCGCTGCGCTAGCGCCTCCTCTGGTCGGTCGGTCAGGGCGCCTGTTCGGGGTGGGGGTGGGGGGACTGAGGGGAATAGCGTGATCCTCCCACGCACTACGTCCCCCTGGCGAAACTCCTCTCTGTCAGGTGAAAAGAAGCGGCTGGCGACTCCACATGCATGGGAGGAGGCATGTGGTAGTCTGCAGCCCTCCCTGGATCGGCAGAGGGGGTGGACCGTGATGGCTCGGAAGAGTGGGGTAACTGGCCAAGCACAATTGGGGAGAAAAAGGGGGGAAAATAAAAACAAAACAAAACAAAGAAAAAAACGGGACCTTTTTCAGGACAGCAAATGAAACACGGCCACACCAGTTGAAGCACACTAAACCATAGAGAAATGTATTCAACACTCGCCCCCCCCCGCCCCGTCCTCTTTTCTCGTCTTTTCAGCCGCTATTTTCTTCTGGCCTAACTGCCCCTCAGCCACGCTTTACTTTAGGCATGTTTGACCATTTAAAAGAAGGCTGTGAACATTTTTTGTAGTACCGCTTTAACGCCAATAGGAGGCCAATCATGTCGACTTAATGCTGAGAAACTCCACCGGTGTCAGTCTTCAACACAGAAGGGACAAAACGCACGAGCCGAGACCGATTTCCGCAGACAAGATGGCGGAACATGAAGGCAGGCAGTGAGTATGAATGGCACCAACAGTGTCCTTTAGTACAAGACAATGGGGGGGGGGGCAGTTGACGTAATGACCTAACGCTTCACGTTTCATGTGCTGTGTGTCGAGCTAACGAGGTCAGAGCAGGGGGTTTTCTGAGTGGTTAAAACAATTTGATTGTTGGTGTTCATGAAATTGTCAATTCTACTGAACCAGCCTTTGGGAGCAGATATCTCAGTTTTATGAGCTCTTTATTTTCAATCAATCACGTGCATTGTTAGTTTGTCTCCTAATCTAATTTAATCATGTTTCCTTTTCCTCCAAGGAAGGGACGGTACCATGTATTATGCAGACGGATATGATGGGGGGGGTGATCTTAATTGTCTGGACGCTGTGCATATGTGTGTAGGCACCTACGGAAATGGTGCATTTTGCAGCATGCGCGGTTGTGTGTTAGCATGCACCGATGTTCCATGTGAGTGCACTTTTCTGTGCCTGTGCGAGTCCCCTGGCGGTCACAGTGTGAGGATCTTCGGCATTGTACATGCGTGCATGTGTCTCATCAGCTGATGAGGTGTTTACTAGATTCTGTCTCTAGCCTGGAGGGAGCCCCAGCACACTGCAGGCCCAGCCACCGCACACTAGAGTAATTGGCCTTTTCACACCGCATAAGCTTCATTACCTGCACCCCTATTTGCAATGCAGAGCGTAATATGCCACGGAGTATTTGGAATGAATGCATAAACAGTTTTAATTCAATACCATTTTTTATTTTATTTAAAAAATTTTTTTTACAGTGGGTGCCAACTGCGGCATCATTTTCCCAACATTCATCATGGGGCTCATGTGTGTTTGTAATTACGGGTGTTTGGGTTCATGTGTGTTTGTGATGTTTCATTGTGAGGCTGCTTGTCAGTCTCACAGTTAGTCAGTCAGTCAACAGTCCGTCTTTCGGTAAGACCGGCAGATTGCCAGTCAGTTGGGTAGCTTGTTAGTCAACGCATCACTTAGTCAACTGACGAGAGGGTGAGCGAGTTGCCCAATCTATACTTTACTACACAGCCAAGGGGCAGTAGCAGCTGAAGCAGTGAAACAGACTGGTGACTTCAAACCCTCTACCCTTTAATATCTGATGGCAAGAAAGGCAAATCAATGTCATTTAATTTGATTTGATAGAGTATAAAGGCTTTTTTGGGGGGGTATTTTCCCCCTTTGTTCTCCCCAGTTGTACTTGGCCAATTACCCCACTCTTCCTAGACACCCCCTCTGCGGATCCGGGGAGGGCTGAAGACTACCACATGCCTCCTCTGATACATGGGGATTCGCCAGCCGCTTCTTTTCACCTGACAGTGACGATTTTCACCAGGGGGACGGAGCGCGTGGGAAGGATCACGCCATTCCCCTTAGTCCCTCCCCCGGAACAGGCGAGCCGACCGACCAGAGGAGGCGCTAGTGCAGCGACCAGGGCACATACCCACATCCGGCTTCCCACTGTAGGGACGCCAGACCAAGCCAGAGGTAACATGAGGATTCGAACAAGTAATCCCGTGTTGGTAGACAACGGAATAAACTGCCACGCCACCCGGACGCCCGAGTATAAGGGTCTTTTAAGCATATGAAATTGAAAGAGAAATCATAGCCTCTGACCCGTAAAACCAAAAACTGCTGCATACCTCGCATCTATCAAACTTTATTCAGACTTTCTATATTTAAAACACATTGTCATGCACTTGACGTTACAGGTAGATCGAATAGGATTTATCAGTTGCGGTTTGTAAACAACTGGCTCAGCGACACCACAAACGAGCCTCTTCATCCCCGTCCTCTCCTCCGGTGCTCGCCAGCGGGGGAGAGCTAACCCCAGAGTCGCTCTCGCTTTGTTCGCTTGGCGCTTCACCTCGTCATAATCGTGTCTTTACGGCGCCGTGTCCGCCATTGTCGCAGCTCCCTCCTGGATGCGTCTTTTTTTTTCGCACCCGTTTTCCGGGAACTCTGCCTCTGATTGGCTAGTACTCGTTGCCTCCGTTGGTTAGGTTGGTTAAAGTTAGGGATAGGGTTAGCCAATCAGAGATAGAGTAGGGGCGGGTCTTCCCGCAATCCAGGTGGGAAATAATAACGGTCCCGGGAAAACGGGTACGAAAAAAAATCACGCCTCCTGGATGCGTGCTTACGATCTCGATCCGGCACATGGTCGCCTCGTGTCATACGTAGAGTCCCGCCTCCCAAAGGTTAACGCCCAGAAACGTCCCGTACACAGCAAAATAAGACAAATAAGAGAAAGGCAGAGGACAGGGTCTCTGCAGATACAGGCACCGCCCCACATGACTAGTGGGTCATAATAACAACAACCCCTCTCAGTCATCAGCTATGATTCATAACTGATGACTGAGAGGGACTGTTTTTGTATGAGTCGATACGTTGATTTTTACAAAAATCCTAAAAGTAAAAAAATAAGGAAAAAAATAAATAAGGGAAGGATAAAAGAAGAAAACAGCTACCTTTATCTTATTATGGGTTAAATGGAAAACTTAATATAGTAATAATGATAATAATGGTAACGGTAATAAAAATACAATTTGATAAAAATAAAAAATGTAACATTAATAAAATAGAGAGAAGAAGATAGTAAATAATAATTAAAACAGAATGACTGAAATATGAAATAAATATGAAATTCCAATGACTTGAAACAAAATACAAATTTTTTGAAGATCAAAATTAATTTAGATGTTTTTTTATTTAATCGATTTAATTTTTTGGTTACAATTTATTTAATTTAAATCTAATTAATTTAATTAATCCATTTAATTAACATTTAATGTAATTTATCTAATTATTTTATTTAATATAAACAGGCAGAACACGTGACTAAAGAATACCATAATGTGAGAGTCATGAATCAAAGAAAGAATAGCATCTATTGATAAGACAGATGAACAAATATTAACTTTGTTCAAAAGAAATTCTTGAAGGTTCTTTATGCATGTAGCCAGATATCAACACCCCGATGGCTAAACCTGTCTTTTTCCACCTCGACGCTTACATCTCATATCTCAAGGCTCCCTGTTCTCATCAACTTATGAAGGTTATTAAAAACTTACCCAATTCTTTGTTTAACACTTACATATAGGACTATCTGCTAA
Organism: Lampris incognitus; assembly: GCF_029633865.1. NCBI lineage: Eukaryota > Metazoa > Chordata > Actinopteri > Lampriformes > Lampridae > Lampris > Lampris incognitus. The sequence continues at coordinate 19,315,255 of NC_079222.1, forward strand.
ACGCTCAGTCTAGACATTCGACGTTACTCGTCTCTCTTGTGCAACCATCTCCCTGTTCTTCCTCCATGTCACTTCATCACAAACTCATTCTCCTCTCGGCATATTAAAAAGGAGGCTCAGCCTTGAACTACATCTGCGGGCTCATTTCACTCGACTGAGTCAGAGCCAAAGCTGCAGCGCAGCTAAACCATTTCACTGTATCTCGATTTAAAGTTTCTCCCCCACTTACTCCAGCCATAATATGAGTATTGTGTGCTCGAAACATAATTACACTGTCCTTGCCAAATCATTTATGTAAAAACTTCTGTGGGGCCGTAAACCAATATAGAGACAGAGATGACCCACATTTACAGACGTAGTCGCTTGCATTATTATTAAGCATTGGCGCGCGGGGGGGGGGCTGCAGCTCCCCCTACTGGTGGTTGTAGCCCCCCCCCCAGTAGTAGTAGGTGGCTGTGTAACATCCTAGACCCAACAGTATGCTTAACTTTTCCTAACGCACAAATGCAAAAAAATAAAAACATACCTTTATTTTAAACAGTGGGCTAGGACTGCGTGGAATGTACATTTTTGATGATAAAGTGAGTACACACGCCATTCCAAATCGACTTCACTCACCTTACAAACAAAACAGTAACGTCAGTGACCAGGGGAGGCGGTCGTTCTGACTGTTGCCGGATCCGCGCTGGGGGAGAACAATGGCTGATGGGACTGTTAATGTTAGATTTAAAACTGTGTTTTAATGACGTGGTGTTCATGGTATGGTTATTCTTGTGTTGTTTCGGGGGTTCGACTCAGACAGAGCAGGACACCGTTTACTGACTAACGGGCTGTAGGACCGTGGCTGATGTTGTTAGATGGGACTGTTGGTCCAAGCCCCTCCCCGTGCGTTGTGTGTGAATGGTACACCCCAGCAGGAAATAGGGATTGGGGTGTTACGTCATATTAATGTGACTACAATAAAGCAGCCATGCATTGTACATATGCCGCGGTCTCCGTCGTGATTATTTACACAAACATTGTGTCAGAAGTGGTGTGTAGAATTGTAGTAACTACAGAGGTAAAAGTTGATCAGCTACAGCATGAAGATATAGGAAAGAGTAATAGAAGCTAGGTTAAGAGAGGTGACGATCAGCAAGCAGTAGTATGATGTCATGCCACAAAAGAGCACTACAGATGCGATGTTTACTTTGATAATGTTGCTTGAGAAGTATAGAGGAGGTGCCAAAAGGAGTTACATTGTCTTTGTAGATTCAGAGAAAGCATACGACAGGGTGCCGAGAGAGGAGGTGTGGTATTGTATGAGGATGTCGGGAGTTGCAAAGAAGTACATAGGAGTGGTGCAGGATATGTATGAGGGAAGTATGACAATGGTGAGGTGTGTGGTTGGAATGACAGATGGGTTCAAGGTGGAGGTGGGATTACATCAAGGATCGGCTCTGAGCCCTTTCATGTCCGCAATGGTGACGGACAGGTTGACGGACAAGATCAGGTAGGAGTCTCCGTGGACTATGATATTTGTGGATGACATTATTATCTGTAGTGAGAGTAGGGAGCAGGTTGAGGAGAGCCTGGAGAGGTGGAGGTATGCACTGGAGAGAAGAGGAACGAAAGCCAGTAGGAGCAAGACGGAATACCTACTATGTGTGAATGAGAGGGAGGACAGCAGAATAGTGAGGATGCAAGGAGTAAAGGTGACAAAGACATATGAGTTTAAATACTTGGGGTCAACTGTCCAAAGTAACAGGGAGTGCAGAAGAGAGGTGAAGAAGAGAGTGCAGGCAGGGTGGAGAAGAGTGTCAGGAGTGATTTGCGACAGAGGGGTACCAGCAAGAGTTAAAGGGAAGGTTTACAAGATGGTTGTGAGACCAGCTATGTGATATGGTTTGGAGACAGTGGCACTGACGAAAAGACAGGAGGCGGAGCTGGAGGTGGCAGAGTTGAAGATGCTAAGATTTTCACTGGGAGTAACGAAGAAGGACAGGATTAGGAACGATTATATTAGAGGGACCGCTCAGGTTGGACAGTTTGGAGACAAAGCAAGAGAGGCAAGATTGAGATGGCTTGGACATGTGTGGAGGAGAGATGCTGGGTATATTGGCAGAAGGATACTGAATAAGGAACTGCCAGGAAAGAGGAAAAGAGGAAGGCCAAAGAGGAGGTTGATGGATGTGGTGAGGGAAGACATGCAGGTAGCTGGTGTGACAGAGGAAGACGCAGAAGACAGGAAGAAATGGAAATGGATGATCCGCTGTGGCGACCCCTAACGGGAGCAGCCGAAAGTAGTAGTAGTACAAGATGGTTGTGAGACTAGCTATGTTATATGGTTTGGAGACAGTGGCACTGACGAAAAGACAGGAGGCAGAGCTGGAGGTGGCAGAGTTGAAGATGTTAAGATTTTCACTGGGATGATGAAGAAGGACAGGATTAGGAGCGATTATATTAGAAGGACAGCTCAAGTTAGACTGTTTGGAGACAAAGCAAGAGAGGCAAGATTGAGATGGCTTGGACACATGTGGAGGAGAGATGCTGGGTATGGTGGTAGAAGGATGCTGAATATGGAGCTGCCACAGAAGAGGAAAAGAGGAAGGCCAAAGAGGAAGGTTTATGAATGTGGTGAGGGAAGAGATACAGGTGGCTGATGTGACATAGGAAGATGCAGAGGACAGAAAGAAATGGAAACAGATGATCCGCTGTGGCGACCCCTAACGGGAGCAGCCGAAAGTAGTAGTAGTAGTAGGTGTCAGAAGTGACACCTACTACACAATGACGTGACATGGCACTGGCTACCCAAGCACAAAGCATCAGTTGAAGAAATCAAGCAACTGTTCACAGCAGCCCCGATCTTGAGGTATTATGATGTGACAAAGCCAGTAACCATACAGTGATGCGAGTCAGAAAGGACTTGGCTGTTGTCTACTACAGGAAGGTCAGCCAGTTGTGTTTTCATCCCAAGCATTAACACCAACAAAACAAAATTATGCACAGATCGAAAAGGAGTGCCTGAGCATTGTGTTCACATGCCAGCACTTTCACTATTGTCTTTATGGGAGAGGGGAGACCACAGAAGAAACAGACGACAAGCCACTTGTCTCTATCTTTAACAAGCCCCTCCTCAGCGCACCCAAGCGGCTCCAGAGCATGCTGCTCACACTTCAGAACTACAGCCCCAAGGTAGCGTACAAGCCAGGCCCGGACATGCACATCAGCGACACATTGAGCAGAGCCGCAGCACCATCAAAGAAAACAGACACAGCATACACACGCCACGCAGTTGCAACCTACAGAGGCACAAGGGGACACTGAACAGATAAATCAAGCTGATGACCTAAATGTCACCAACCAGCTCCTGATTCAGATCAGGAAGCATACGGAGGGAGATGAAACCTTCCAGATACTGAAAGCGGTAGTGCTACGAGGGTAGCCGGACCACTGAGAGGAAACTCCCCTAGCAATCAGAGAATACTGGTCAATCCGGGACGAGATCAGCGCACAGGATGGAGTGCTTTTCAAAAGTCAACGAGTGATAGTTCCAAAACCACTGCATGCAGAAATGCTGAGACTGAGAGATGCATCCTCACCAGTCATGTAGGAGGTGAAGCATGCTACAGACTGGCCAGAGACACACTGTACTGACCCAACATACAAGGAGAGATCAAGGACTATGTGAGTGCTCAGCATGTAATGAATACCCACACAAACAACAGTGAGAAACAATGATGTCACATGCACTTCCCACACAGCCATGGCAGATCCTTAGCATGGACCTGTTCAGACAAGCAAGCAAAGACTTTCTGCTCATGGTAGACCATTACTCAGATTTCTGGGAAATCTGAGAGCTGCTCCCAGATCTCTCAGCAGAAACCATAGTACTGAGGTGCAAAGCCCAATTTGCATGGCAGCCTGACCGGGTGATTACAGACTGTGGATCCCAGTTTGGTGGTGAAACATTTAGGAAGTTTGCAAAGGAATGGGATTTTGAACATGTTATGTCATCACCCAGACACCCAAAGTCTAATGGGAAAGAGGAGTCGGCTGTGAAGATAGTAAAAAACCTACGCAAGAAAGTAGCCAGTGCAGGTAATGACCCATAGATTGCCATTCTACAGCAGAGAAACACACCCACAGAGGGCATGCATAGCAGTCCAGCACAAAGACTAATGGCTTGGAGACTGAAGACGCCTCTCCCAGTCTCTGACACACTTTTGGAGCCAAGCGTTACCACAGGAGTCCCTGAAAGGCTGTGGGTTAAACACCAAATAGCCAAATTCTGGTACGACAAGTCGGCCAGAGATCTGCCTGAGTTGTCTAACGGCTAAGACAGCAGAGTGAAGCCTCTTACTCGAGACAGGACAGGCAGGTGGAGGAAAGGAGTGTGCCTTCAACAGGTGGGCCCCAGATCATACCTGGTGGATGTAGAGGGGACACACTACCGGCGCAACCGGGTGGACCTGAGACCAGTGGAGAGGGAGGCTCTCAGGCACCACCCTGAAAAACACAGCAAGCAGCACAGTTGTCCGGCCCAAACCACAATGGGCAAGGATAAGGATGGTAACACTGTAGACAGTGACACAAGCGACCACGAGCTCAGCCCGGCCAAGCAAACTGACCTGCCCCAGCCCATAGGCAGCTCACCACTCACAGTACACTACAGGACAACTAGTGGCTGGTTAGTGAAAGCACCAAACAGACTGAACCTATAGAAAGGACTGGATTCTGGGTTATGGGTTTTGTTAGAGTTAGAAAAGTTGAAAGGGGGTGAAGAATTTCTGAATCTGAAAAATATGGTTTATTGAGAGACTTAAACTCAGTGTATAGGTGGTTATTCTTACACTGGAGGTACTCAGGGAATCAGTTATATAAGGGTTCATGTTAACTACAAAAAGGGAGATGTTAGATGGGACTGTTGGTCCAAGCCCCTCCCCGAGCATTGTGTGTGAATGGTACACCCAGCAGGAAATAGGGACGGGGGTGTTATGTCATATTAACGTGACTACAATAAAGCAGTTATGTGTTCTACATACACTGCAGTCTCCGTTGTGATTATGTTGCCACTTGGACATGGCGGGGGGGGGGGGGCTCGTTACGTTGTTGTCAGTTCTGGTACATTCTGGCAGGTGTAAATAAAAGAACACTACCGGGGTCGTGCGGTGTATGGGGCACGGGAGTTGCGTTTAAAAGAGGTCTCTGCCTCTCGACTCATTCTTCCACACCAGTTCGCCACAATACTATTCGTTTTAGTTGGCAGCCCCCCCCAATTTAAAACATCTTCCTGCGCCCCTGTGTAAAAGCATATTTTCGTTTTAGTTGGCAGCCCCCCACCCCCCACTTATAACATCTTCCAACGCCCCTGTGTAAAAAGCATATTTTCAACACAGCATGCCATACGTAGTTTCAATGTATAAGAAACCATGATACAGGTTGCTGTTGTGCTTCAATCCTCTATTTGGCTTTTGGTCTATGCAACCGCTGCAACACGCTACAATACCTACCTACTTTTTTTTGGATCCTACCAATAGAATAGAGGGTATGTGACCACTTACGGGTACAGGAAGCAAGTGAGAAGATGACCTATTTCAGTCTGGGTAGGAAAGCTAGCTTGGGTAGCCGGCTGGACTGTGAGAGAGCCAGAAGCAGGGTAATTGTCAATGTCTTTGGGGGGGGGGGTCTAGGGGTGAGGTCATAACCACCAGGCACCGTTTCTGCTTCTCAGGGAAGCTGGAAAAGTATCGGAATAGGAGGGGTGGATGGACAGAGGGGTGGAGGTATGAGGGGATGGAAAGAGCATAAACTAAGTGCAAGTGTTGGATGGGAGGGCATGTGAGCTGGGTGTTTCGCACGCTCTTACACACATGTACGTGAATACACATGCACTGTGCTCACACAAAGGAGCATGCATAAAGACACGCACACCCACACACCCACACACACACTCTCTCGCACACACACACACACATGCTCACATGCATGCACAAATACACACACAAACACAAAGACACACACACATAAAAAAACATGCAGTCACACACACACTCTCTCGCTCTCTCTCTAACACACACAGACACACACACTCTCTCTCGCTCTCTCTAACACACACAGACACACACACTCTCTCTCGCTCTCTCTCACACACACACACACACACACACACACATATCATATGCCTCCTGTGAAGTGGTCCAACAGGAAATAAAGAGGAAGTGCTCATGCGTCACTATAGAGATAACCCTTAGTTCCATGTGCACCATGGCAACTACTGAAATGTCCCACAATGGTGTCACACAGTCTTAGTCAGTTACTCCATGTCAGCCTGTAAAAATAAGGTCCAGAGTGTGCACAGAATTATGCAAACTGTACCAGAGCCAATCCGGCCTGGCTCAGCAATAGTTTTTACACCTAGTTTTGGTCATTAGCATATTCAATAACCCATGAAAATAGAGGCCTCCAGAGAAAACACTTCCAAAATGCAGGACCACCATGTATTTTAGGAAAAACATAAAAGAAAAGGTCAAAATTCCAACCAAGGGGGAAAAAAAATCCGCCAGGATATTTTATACAAAAACCTCAGATATGCTATACAGTATGTTGATGACAACTCGAAACCCATGATGACAGTTTGAAATTCCCCTATTGAAAAAAAAAATAGACAAAATGTTAGGCCGCAATTCCTTTTTGTCTCGACAGAAAACGGCAGTCGGGACGTAGGGCAGAAATACAGTTTTAGGCAAGTTGTATTGCTTTTTCATTGGCGCAAATATATAAACGCTAACTGGGGGGGGCAAGGGAATCTTCTCTTCCCCCTCTCTGCCGATCTGGGGAGGGCTGCAGACTACCACATGTCTCCTCCGACACATATGGTCACCAGCCGCCTGTTTTCACCTGACAGTGAGGAGTTTCGCCGGGGGGGTCGTAGCGCATGGGAGGATCACGCTATTCCCCCGTTTCCCCTCCCCCCCGAACAGGTGCCCACATACCCACATCCGGCTTCCCACCCACAGACACCGCCAACCGTGTCTGTAGGGACGCCCGACTAAGCTGGAGGTAACTTGGGGATTCCAACCGGCGAGCCCCGTGTTGGCAGGAAATGGAATAGATTGCCACGCCACCCGGATGCCCCCATTTGCCCACATTATAGACCACAAATTGTGCCTTTCTGTAAGAACCATAAGTGCAAACGCTAACAAGTTGCTCATGCTGGTGCTACAGAGTTTAATGCTTGTATTTTACTTATTCTGGTCATAGTGAAATAGAATAGAATAGACACACACACACACATACAATACAACACTTTTTACATGTGTTTTCTTATCTAAAGGGGTCATCATACATATACATACATACATCCTCCCAATCTTTGCTATCAGCGGGTTACTGAGAAGCAGAGGAAAGACCCACCTGAAGTTGCCTGTAAAGACAGAAACAGAAACAAGCCAATTCAGCTTATCAAAAAAAAGAATCAAGTCGAAACTTTTAGGAGGAATTGTGCTAATCTAACGTCTCAGATTTACACTGCCGCCTCAGTCTCACGCTGAGGTGGAAAATACCTTTGTCTCCTTGTCTGTGTGCTGCTCACTCACCTTTTCATATATAGGACCTATATATATATATATATATATATATATATATATATATATATATATATATCCTCTTTCAATGTTGTATTGTTTAAATTGCGTAAACACAACACCCATTGCACGTTGTCCGTCTTGGGGGAGAGATCCCTCCTCTGTTGCTCTCCCTGAGGTTTCTTCCTGTTTTTTCTCCCTGTTAAAGGTTTTTTGTTAGGGAGTTGTTCCTTATCCGATGAGAGGGTCTAACGACAAGATGTTGTGTTGCTGTTAAGCCCACTGAGGCAAATTTGTAATTTGTGATATTGGGCTATACAAATGAAATTGATTGGATTTTGATTTGAAAATTGATATAACCCAGTTTACGCACTTCCCATCATCGATCTGTTGAAATACTGAGGGTTGGGGGAAACACCAGCCTGGTGACTTCGGCACGGTTTGCAGTGATGCTTCTGCAGACAAAGTAATACAACCCACCATGTCCAGACAGGTTTCCTTTTGCAAAACTAATTGAAAAACTAGCTTAACTACTAAGATCAAGACCAGCACAAGCAGCATACCTCCCCATGTACCCTTGAAGATTACTGACTCAACTGTGGAACCAGTTTAGTCATTCCCGCGTCCTGGGGCGTGTCATAAATAAGAGCCTCAGATGGGATTAAACAATGTCTTATGTCCAAGGGTGCACATAATTTTTTTGGTCTGGTTCTCAAAGGAGCACCTGAGGTTCTTGCTTGGTGCTCACCTTTTTTTAAATGCATTTTTCATGACCCACCCACCTCACAAAATGAACAAAATATGAGGGATACGTGGATAACATTACATGTACTTTAATTTCAATTGAAAATGAACAAAAGCAGTAGGTTACAACAAAATGTCTGTTCTTTAAAGTGCCATACATGTGACTTTCAAATGAAATGACTGCTCTTCAAGCACTGAAAACTAAATATACAAATGACTGCTTTTTCAAACACTGAAAACCAAATCAAACTCACAACAGATACTGCTATTTAAAGCACTGAAAGTTCTGTTATCCTACAGGACATCATCATCATCTTCATCACTCCCCTCCAGACTGTCTTCCTCTATTTCAAAAACACCAGATGTACTAGGCCTGCTCCTTTCTCGCTGCTTCAGCCTACGATTAGCTGTTTGCATCCACAAGTCTACTGCTGGCTTTGGGTCAAAGGTTTCTGTTGTGAACTTAGATAAGTGGATGTGCATTAGAGATGAGAGGCGATAGGCTGACAGGCAGGATCTGTACTTGTTTTTTATTATATTCAGGTGTGAAAATCCCCTCTCACACGCAGCACTGCTCAAGGGCAGTGTAAGAGACAGCAGAAGGACTTTCTGAATGTTGGAGTAACTGCCTGGGTTGCTGGTGTTCACTACATTGACTAGATCATGCACAGAGGAGGCTGCCAAACGTTTTCCAGCTTGCTTTAAACGCATCCACTCTCTTAAAGTTGAATCTTTGTCAACATGCATGCTGGCGTCATATTTCTCAAGGATGTTACTAAGTGTTGTGTTGCCAAAACCATGGAGGTCTTTCATTTCATTAGGCCAAGTTGTAGGATCAAAAATCAAAAAGTAATCGCATGAGTTGAGGGATTCATATCTGCTTTCAAATTCATGAATTAAAGCTCTCAACACATCAATCTTATCCCTGTCAGCTTCAGCATGTGCCACAGTCTCCTCCCTGTACTTGCCCTCACTGCCCATCAGTAGCGTCAACTGTCCAATAGCAACCATGAGCTCATCTTTGCATTCACCAATAGTCAGATTGTCTTTCTGGAACCTGAGGGAGGTGAACTGTAAAATGTTCCCAACATCAAGCATGTTGGCTAGGAAACAACGAAAACGCTCTGTGCTGATATGTTTTAGGCTACTGTCATCACTTGTTGCCGCTTGGATCTGAATGGCTGGTAACATTCTCCATATTTTAAACAGAGTCTCTTGTCTCCACGCAGACCATCTGATGTTGTGGAACTTACCTAGTTTGACAAAATCAATGTCTTTCTCCTCACATATCTTTTGTAGTTGTGCAATTCGTTTTGCACCCCCTTTCTTTAAGTAAAAGCTTAACAAAGTGATGATAGATTTATTAAATGACTCACAGTATGGGACCGCACGATCAGCTGATTTAGCGCAGTTCTCCAACGTGTGGGTGGTGCACAGGATATGCACAAGGGAATCCCCGATATCCACCATCTGACGTAAATTGGGATGAACCCCGTTGTAAACTCCAACGTTGACAGCTGCTCCATCACGGCATACCGACACCAACTTTGTCTTCCACTCTGCTAAACCACAATCATTGAACAGTTGCACAAGTCCATCCACTATGTCCTGTGCTGTTCGGTTGGCCCCCAGATGAATTAATCCAAGGAAGTCTGAGCTGTATTCTCCGTTGCGGGACACAGAAACAATGTACACAATTTCCTGCTCCGTTTTTGTTATATCTTCGGATCCATCGAAAAGCACACCCCAAAATTCAGCTGCTTTCAGTTTTTCACTTAACTCTGAACTTATTGTCTGAGCGATGCTCTCCGTGATGCGGGACCCCCCTTCTCGCGAATGATAAGCAGTCCCGACGTTAACTCCTAACCTCTTGAGAAGCGGAATATCCTCCTCGTATGAACGCATAGGACGTGCATGTTTCGCTTTGTGAAAGGCCAACAAGAACATGTTTGTCAGTGCCTGATGTTGTTCTTCCGTCAGTCTGTCTTGCCACGTGTCGAGCGGGCCGCTGGGTCTCTGGTCCTGGCTGCGCCTGTTAGCAATAGCTTCCGCTACTTTCTGGTGTTCTCTGCTGTTTGCATGCTTATCAAAAGCTGGATGGCTTAAGTTTTTCGTCCCCATATAAAAGTGGCAGTTTCTGTCCGCTACTGTGGGATTTTCCCGACATAGTTTACACCACATCTCAGTGCGGGCGTCATCTGTTTGAAGCCAGCCGATGTCCTGCAGCCATTTCTCTGAAAACTTACGCTTTGACTTTGGTTCTAGTTCAGTATGGCGTTTCTTTGGTGGAGGTGTAGGAAAACCAAAGAAATTACTCAATGTCGCTTGCTTCTTTGACATTTTGGAGAAATTAGTGGCTCATACTATAGCATTGGCTAAAAGCAGTGGCTCATACTCTGCACTGCAAAATGTTTGGTACGCAAATGCGCGGTAAAACACTTGAATCTGGTGCTCGTTGAATATTTTAAGTGCGCATGCGCACCTGCGCACCACTTATGTGCACCTCTGCTTATGTCCCAAGATGCACCACATGACTTTTATTATTGCATCAAAGACACTTCACAATTAACATTTGCAGATTTCTAATCTTTCTGACACCAGAGACGCGCACACTTGGGGGTTTTTCTCTCATGACCAGCTGACACTACACAAGCATGTTAAGACCAATCTAGATGTGGGCTGTAAAAATCAAACGTGTCTGACATAATTGTAACGTCCCCAAACTGGTCTGAAGCTCAATCAGGAGGTAAGAGATCTGAATCTTGAACCCGGCAAGAAACCATAATTTACAAGATAACGTGTGCCGACTGTCCTCAGTAACCTGCCCTATTTTTTTTGCAGACAAGTGCAGACTCTCCGTGATCTTGAAAAATAAGTTGTTGTTGCAAAAACGGGGTCATAATCGGGCTTTACATCATGTAGAGGGGGTCAACCGGGGCAACCCCGGGGGGCCTAAACACCAAACAACCAATCCATGCCCATTTTTATAGATGAATGACCAATTCCTTCTCTGTTGTTTATTCATGGCCCAGCCTTTTTCTGCTCTAAGGAGAAGATATAGCGTATTCGAATGCAGATATGCTGTGCAGGTTATTGGCTGCCAGCTGCTGTCCATCATTCAACTTCATAACATGGGGGCAAAGGAAGGACAGCTACTAACCTGGCTCACTTAGACATCTGTTTTCTGGGGAAAGCCTCCTCTAGTGGATATCCAGTAGTCCCTAACCCAGATGAGAAAGGGCTAGGCTTGGAGGTAAACAATCCCGATTTTCAACATGCTCTCTCTCTCTCTATATCCTTGCTACATATGCTGTCCAATCCATCAGCAGCCATAATAGTGAGCAGCCTCTGTGTGTCTCTGAAACACCTCTGAAATCATGTCTGCCATTGACTGTACTTTTTTATTTTTTTATGACTTTATTTATCCCCTTGGGGAAATTCTTTCTCTGCATTTAACCCATCCTAGCTGTGTAGGTAGGAGAAGTGGGCTGCCGCCATGCAGCACCCAGGGACCAACTCCAGTTCGTCTTGCCATGCCTCGGTCAGGGGCAGAGACAGGAGTATTAACCCTAACATGCATGTCTCTTTGATGGTGGGGGAAACCGGAGCACCTGGAGAAAACCCACTGCAGACACGGGGAGAACATGCAAACTCCACACAGAGGACGACCTGGGATGACCCCTAAGGTTGGACAACTCCAGGTTCGAGCCCAGGACCTTCTTGCTTCTTTTTTTTGTTGAGGGGGGGCATTTTCTCCCTCTTTTTCTGCCCAATATGTTCCGGCCAATTACCCTACTCTTCCGCTGATCCACCCCCTCTGCTGATAAGGGGTGGGCTGCAGACTACCACATGCCTCCTGTGGTGCATGTGGAGTCGCCAGCCGCTTCTTTTCACCTGACAGCGAGGAGTTTCGCTAGGAGGACATAGCGCATGAGAGGATCACGCTATTCCCCCCAGCTCCCCCTCCCTCCCAAACAGGCGCCCCGACCGACCAGAGGAGGCGCTAGTGGAGCCACCAGGACACACGCTCACATCCGGCTTCCCACCCAAAGACACGGCCAATTGTCTCTGTAGGGCAACCCAACCAAGCCGGAGGTAACACAGTGTTGGTAGGCAATGGAATATACCGCTATGATACCCGGACGCTCTCAACCTTTTTTTTTTTTTTTTGGTACTGGCAGACCATCTGTCAATGTGGAAACTTGCTCCTTGGTTTGACGTTAAGCTCATTTGTGAACGAAGATGTGAATAACAACACGACATTGAACTGCTGTGGTATTGTTATTCACATTTTCTCATACGATGTGGCCTAAAGTGGGAAACGTGTTTTCACATTCACAGATTTTCCATTAGACACAATTTCGGCAGCGTTTCTGAGACACACAGAAGACTGCCCAGTATTAGAGGGCACCTCTACAACATATATTGAAAGATAATGTTGAAAATCTTAAGTGTTTCCTTCTGAGCTTGATGATGATGCTCAATTCCATATAGTGAATCTCATTATCAGCACGTGCATAGCGCAACTTACCACTGTTGCTTCCCCTACCCCGTTTAAACTGATTTGTTGGTCACTATAAGTTGGCTGATTAAAAAAAACAAAACTTAATTGATTGGGTATAGGGCTGGACAATGGTGAACGCCATGCAAGAGCTATAGAGACGGTTACAGGAGACTAGAGAAGACCTGAGAGAATTTCCACAGAAATCAGAATCAAAATCCTGTATGTTGGTTATCCAAAGGAATTGAATCAAGTGCAACTGGACTTGGTATATATGGATATATACCTGATCCACCCCCTCTGGTGATCAGGGGTGGGCTGCAGACTACCACATGCCTCCTGTGGTCACAGATATATACCAAGTCCAGTTGCACTTGATTCAATTCCTTTGGATAACCATGACCTGGATGAATGAGAACATTCACAGACATGTTTATTGGTAGGTTTGCACAGACATGGAATTTGACTCCGGTTTCGTGGCTCTCTCAGTGTAATAAATAAATAAATAAATAGATAGATATTTACACATTTGCAACACTTGTGATTGATGTTTTAGTTAGACACAGCCAAAGTGTTGTGCAGTTATCAAGTTTATGGGACTCATTATTAATCAGCTTGTGCCATTTTTATTGCTTTGGATTAGCAAGCACTATGCATATTGCGTAAAGCTAATTTTTTCACGGTAGGAGGTTATAACACCCCTCAGGAGCTGGATAGCACAGCTGAGTCAGCGATCTTTAGCAGTACATAGGCGGGCATGCGCCTCGTGAAGCTGGTCTTCGTCTTAGTGGATAATTCTAAAACAATTAGCGCAACTTCCCCACAGGGGTCAACAAAGTACCTCAAAATAAAAAAAATAAAAAATTCCTCAATTATGCTCACTGTTGAGTGAAGCCGTCTGTATTTACACTGCTGCTATTTAATGCATAATGTTCAGTATTACCCATGTATTTTTGTACATTTGTCGTAAATGCACAACTTTGCAAATCAACAAGTTGGTGTACATTTCATGTACTGAGCGTGTATCTTTAGTTACAAGTACCTGTCGCACATATAGCAAACTAACCAGCTTTTGCTTTCAATCTCATCATCAGTTCCTTAATCCAATATCCAATTACATTCCGATGATTTTTTTCATCAAATTTTCAATAATTCGGGGTGTCCGGGTAGCGTAGCGGTCTATTCCATTGCCTACCAACATGGGGATCGCCAGTTCGAATCCCCGTGTTACCTCCAGCTTGGTCGGGCGTCCCTGCAGACACAATTGGCCGTGTGTGCAGGTGGGAAGCCGGATGGGGTTATGTGTCCTGGTCGCTGCACTAGCGCCTCCTCTGGTCGGAACTGGGGGGGGAATAGCGTGATCCTCCCACGTGCTACGTCCCCCTGGCGTAACTCCTCACTGTCAGGTGAATAGAAGCGCCTTGGGACTCCACATGTATCGGAGGAGGCATGTGGTAGTCTGCAGCCTCCCCGGATCAGCGGGGGGGGGGGGGGGGAGCAGCGGGTTGGCTCAGAAGAGTGGGGTAATTGGCCGGATACAATGGGGGAGAAAAAAAAAAGTTCAACAATATTTTTGTAACTGTAATTATAGTAAAGCCCCAAGTCATTGGGACGTACTAATCATATCAGTGTGATTATTTACAGCCTTTTCAATTCATCTCATCTCAGAAGAGTAAATCATTATTTATTTATAAACCTGAAAATATGCACAGACATTATACCTGTATATAGTAAAAGCTGTTTGTCTCTCGATGTGTGTGTGTGTTGTATGAATTTGTGTAGATATGCGTGTACATTGTTGAACATGCCCGTGTTCACATGCACTTGTCCACCTGTACTTTTCAGTATGTGTTTGTGCCTCTTGCTGGTGTAGTGAGAGGCCGAGGTCGAATGTTGGTTGTCCCACTGCGGCCTTTTGTGCCATCACCCAGAGGCTACTGCCCAAGGAGGTGAGCTGATTAGTGCCTGTTTGCGCCTCACACTGCTGCCCGCGCAAAGTAGGCACAGAGGAACGAGGTGTATCAGGCGTGATGATCATGGACAAAACAGGGTAAATCTCTGAGAGGCACAGACCGTGTTTACATATTCATATGCAACTTTCACTTCTCTATCTGCAGTGGTCCTGATTTTTATTTCCCAGATCTCCGAAACTCCTCATTCCCATGGATAGACGATGGCTCATGCCCAGTCTACACCCTGGTCACAACCTGTTCCACCTCCTCCCTTCTGGCAGGCACTGCAGAGCTCTCTACCCAAAAACAACCAGTTATAAAAACAGTTTCTTTCCATGGGCTGTCATTCAAATGAACGCTTAACACTGTCAATAAATCCAACCATTCCATATACACCCCCCCTTTCCTCCCCAAATGTACTTGGTCAATTACCCTTTTTTCTGAGCCATTCCGGTCACTGCTCCACCCCTTCTGCTGAGTCAGGGAGGGCTGCAGACTACCACATGCCTCCTCGATACATGTGGATTCACCAGTCGCTTCTTTTCACCTGACAGAGAGGAGTTTTGCCAGGGGGACGTAGCGCATGGGGGGGGGGGGATCACTCTATTCCCATATCATTGGTATCCATTTTTTCTCCTTCTCCCTGGTCGGCATACAGCACACCGGATAGTCACATGACCGCAGACTGCACACGCTTCACTGCCTAAACTGAGACTGATCGGTCATCTCTTAATTATGGGCGTAGATATGTGTTGCAGGCCCCGGATTGTGGTCATGCAAGCAGATTATATTCCCTGTAATACGGGAGAAATAAGTTGACAGAGAAACGTATGCTGCCTCTCAGACGTTGCTCTCAATAGAATGTATTCAAAATCAAATGCATAATCAAACAATTGTTCGTATTTTCTCTTTTTTCCTTTGTTTAAAATCTATATAAAAAAGAATTTGTATAAAATATGAAGGATTCACAATTTTCACAAAATACTATAAGAGTACACATAAGCCCATTTCCCTTTAACTCAGTGAGCTGACATTAACTCTGCTATACCACACATATGTATATACTTTAATAAATACCACCATTATAAGGTTATTAGATCACCTCCTACAGTACAACCTGACCTAATAGTATTTATGGCAGCATTACCTAATGCATCATAATAATGTATTAACAATATGATGTGGCATAACTCCATGTCATGCGATATGACAGTTATCAGTGTGCTGCATAGTTTTACTCTTATTCAAAACTGTGAACCTTTTATACTGGTAATATAACCACTGCATGCCATTGGCTTTAAATGTGTTGGCTTTAGTCAGGTAAGTATTTGACTTGTTAAACTTCCTAAAATTAACTTGAATCCACCGTTGTATTAACGTAGTGACTCGCTAACGTGCTCGGATAGACTATCGCGATAACGCAATCAATCGCGAGAATGTGCTAGGATCGCCAAGATGCATTCTTACGTTGATATTGAATGAAACATTTCAGAGCTAACCAAACATTAACTAGGCTTTCATTTTAGAACAGGATATGTATGAAAAGACCGTGAACATGAATATTACTACAATACAACATTTACCATTAACTGAGTTCTCAAAAATGATCGGGATATTTGTCTCGGGAGAAAACGGTTCTGCCATTACACACATGCAGCGCTCTGCCCACGTTACGGCAGTTTGATTAACTTCAAAAATACGCTTGATACGTGCATCAAACTTATGTAACTAACACATTATCGTGTTTACAGGTTCACAATTCACATTCAATACATTTGGTACGTTTGTGCACGCCACTAACCTGTAATATGGGAGAAATAAGTTGACAGAGAAACGTAGGCTGTTTTTCAGACGTTGCTCGCTGTAGAATGACGAACTCCAGCGATCGCCGAGCAACAACCATTCACTCCAATGCTGCGTACGTTCCAAAGTCGGGGCCCCCTACTGGCTGGGAGGGACAGTGAATCAATATTAACCAACTTGTTATTATTCTCCCATGAATGGGATTTCATAAAACATAAAAAATGTGACCACATATTGTGTGCGTCACATATGCAGACTGCACACAAACAGACGTTCACACGCGCACATTTCATTATTTAATTAAATCGCAGCCTTTTGCTGTATAATTGTACAGGCTAAATAATGGAAACTCAAGGCTGAAAACATCATGTGGTAGTGAGGAACAAAATAAACTCATACTCACTACCAGATAATGTTTCTTTTGTTCCTAAGGTATCTGCTGCTCGATGTCATTGAATACACTTCATTTGTAAGGGTGGGGTACCTGCAGTCAGTTTAGACTGAAGTGGTCTCTTAGATGAGACCACTTCAATAAACGTTGTATCCAGATGAACCGATTCAACCTTCTTTGACTACATTCAGACGTTTTAGACCTTTTGTTTGTTAAGGGTTGGTAGAACAACTGACCTGACCCCCCCCCCTTGTCTACCACACCAGCGCTTTCAAAATGAAATTGACTTAAGTGTCAGTCGCGTCTTTCTCAGCAGGGATTGCCCAATCTCACGCACATATCAGTTGTCTTACCCTTAATGGTCTCTGGTGGCGCTATGCAGCGACTATGAATTGACATCAGTTGTTATTCTGGACTCTATTGTTGAAGCATTTTATTACATGCAATTGCCATTTTATGCTCTGGTGGCATAATGTGAATGTTTTATTGTTTTGTGGCAATATTAGTCTAATTTGTACTTCGATTTTGCTACTCTCCACCTCTTGATGATCCAAGGCATACCAAAACTAAACTGCTTAGGACATGACATGCACTCTTGGCTATGATACAATTACTGTGCAGCGCCCTATGATGCCAGCAAACAGTTATTTACCCACTAGTCCCTCACCCCCCTGTATGTTACTCTGGATAAAGTCGTCTTCCAAACCAGTAAATGTAAATATAAGTGTAAATGTATTCGGCCCTCGTTTATCACTCCCCTCAAGGATCTCGCACCAAGATATGCATCACAGGCCACCAGCTGTGTCACTGGCCACAGGCTTTTTCCCATGCCCCGTCCTTCCTGTGGGCTTTTCTCTTTTTTTTCAGTCCCACGTCTGTGATTGGTCAGACAGTTTGGGTGTATTATTCAACAAACGTCACTCGCTCTTTCTCTGTACCTTAACCACTTCAGGGGAGATGCCTCATCTTAACCTTTGGCCAATCACGAGCCCCTCTGGGTGGGTCTCTTGCCCAGACCCAGGGTTAAAAAAGATTCCGCATCCTTCCTCCCTGCCATCTTCCAGCCCTTTCCTGTTCTGGCAGCGACCAGACAGACAATAACAAATGTCCCTACCCTAAAATGTCACACTGGTTGACTGATTAACACCTCATTTACCTGTTAAGTTTACTCTCATTCCCACGATGCACTCATTGTCTACTAGAATGTATTCATTCATGATCAGGATTTAATTTCTTGTATTATTTTTACATATTTTTTTGTCACGGAAAGTTGACTCAGTTCATCTGGACGCGCTTATTGACGGAAACGTTTCATGACTCATGAAGTGACCTCTTCATATCTCCACCCTTATAAACAATACAGTTGCATAACGACCGAAACCAATGACCAGTTTCATATGCAAATATGGGTGTGACCATTAACTAGAGTTTCAATAGCCATGTGTGCTATTCACACAGGATTAGGGAATGTTTGCAATCCCAGCATTCTCCCCGTTCAAACCAGTGTTCCTCCCTATCAAGGATGTGCACATCCTCATCCTTGAAAGAGCGGCCACTGGCCTGTAGATGGGTGTAGACTGCGGAGTCCTGGTCTGACGTATTAGCCCTACTGTGTTGTGCCATCCTCTTGGCCTCTTGTCTGTGTCTGGCCAAGAGGATGACTGGTTTCCTTACCTGGATTATTGAGCATGCATAAAGACATTTTTTGTATTAATTTGGGCCTAACTTTTTTCTTGTGTTCTTAAGTGGTAAAAAAACAAACAAACAAACTAGTTTTTCCATGAGGTACACAAATGATTTATGGATTTCTCCATCTTAAAAAGATTTGTTTGACCAGGAGGACAGTGTGCATATTACAACAGGTCTGCACCATGATCATACAAAGGATCAAATTTGAAATAAAACTGTTGAATGCCACAAGATTTTACTCACACTTAAAGCCTACATGCTCAAAATTATTCTCATGAACCACCTTCTATATATCATCATCATCATCATCATCATCATCATCAGTTCTGTAACCTATGGGGGTCGTACGAGCACAGCTGATGCCTCAACAAGTCTCTTCCACCGTTCTCTATCTATCATCTGTAGCCATTCTCTGATGGCGTTCACCCAGGTTTTTCTCGGTCTCCCGCTCTTCCTAGTCGTGTCAATTTGACTCTGAGAGTGTACAAATGGATCCTTTCGGGTCCATTTTTACACTCTCGGAGTTAAATTAACACTCAGAGAGTTAAATTAACACTCAGGATTGTACTGCCAGGCCTTGCAGGATGTCCTTTGCAAGTGTCCTCTCTGTTTGGCAGACGTGCCCAAACCAGTTTAATTTCCTTTTCTTTTTTTTTTAACCGTTGTTGGTAAACTATCATGGTGACCAATAGCTTCCTTAACTCTGTTCAGCGCTTCACGGATGGTGATGTGCGCTGTGTATGGGATTTGCAGCATTCGTCTTTACGCCATTTTACAATACTGTGATTGCAACCATTCCCCAATCCTCTGTGAATAGTACACAAGGCCACTGAAACTCTAGTTAAAGGTCAGGCCCATATTTGCATATGAAACCAGTCGTCAGTTTAGACAGAAGAGGTCACTTAGATGAGCCGTGAAACATTTCTGTCAATAAATGTTGTGCCCAGGTGAACACACCTTGTATTCAGTCTGATTTAAAGATGTCCAGTATGAATAAGTGTATAATTACACATGGTTTTGGTACAGTAGGGGAAATGTCCCTGCCAACCTGGTATGCTTTATTGATAATAAAAAAAATCAATTCTCACTTCAGAAATTGAACATAATTTGACATAATGAATATCACCTTGTACAGTATTTAACCACACTTTTCTAAAATGTATAGAATTTAGCGTCCTATGAGCCTTCTGTCTCACGACGAAGTGAAAACCGATTTTTGCTTTAAGCTTTCGCTTTGATAACAAGGAAAGAAAGAACTTTTATGTGAGATGACATTGCCGTCAGTTTTCATCCAAAGCACCACAGAAACACCCTTTTTGAAATCCCCTATGAATAAGTCTAGTCTTTTGTAACTGAGCTTTTAATGCAGTGATTTTATTAAAAAAAATACTTACAAGGGAAGCGCTGTCGGTACAATGTGTGAAGTCTAGGACCTAACTTCAAGCATGACCTCAGTCCGTGAACCAGGGCTGACATCTTTAAGTACCAGGTACCTCCAAAACGCTATAATTTGGACAACATGATGTCAGAAAAAAAAATAGGTTGATGTTGATAGCTACAGCTGCAAGGAGACTGGCCTTGGCCTGAACTTCCTAAAGTTATCACTATAAGTCAGTTACTTGTATACCAACTGTGGGCCCAGCACAACTATAGAATAATAAAGCAAAAATCCCTGGTTCTTTGGAAAACCCAGTCAGGACAGGCGTCCGGGTAGCGTATCGGTCTATTCCGTTGCCTACCAACATGGGAATCCAGGTTCGAATCCCCGTGCTACCTCCGGCTAGATTGGGCGTCCCCACAGACACAATTGGCCATGTCTGCGGGTGGGAGGCTGGATGTGGGTACGTGTCCTGGTCACTCCACTAGAGCCTCCTCTGGTCACTACTAAGCTAGCGTGATCCTTCCACACGCTACGTCCCCCTGGCAAAACTCCTCACTGTCAGGTGAAAAGAAGCGGCTGATGACTCCACATGTGTCAGAGGACGCATGTGGTAGTCTGCAGCCCTTCCCGGATCGGCAGAGGGGGTGAAGTGGCGACCGGGATGGCTCGGAAGAGTGGGGAGAAAAAGGGGGGGCATCCCCCCACCCCCCCAAAAAAGACCCACTTGTTCATGATCCACCAGTTTGTTTTAGCTACCCCCTTTCGTTCTTTAATCTAGCATATGCTAAGTTGACAGAAACAGACTGGTTGTGTTGTGTATGGTTGTGGTTAGCCGACCCTTAAAACATGTTGTTTTGCTCATCCTCCATGGATGGCCCTTGATTCAGCTAATTCTTTGTTTTAGGCCCTGGAGAATCTGTAAATTTGTGTGGAGCGTGTTGTGGAGTAGGTGGTTGGCTGTGAAGGGCCAGTGTGGGTATTATGTCCAAATCTATTTTTTTGGTTCAGGTCTGCCTGTCTGTAGACAGTAGGCTCCATCTCTAACTACCGAGCTACCTGTTTCTTGACAGGTCCGTGAGCTAAAGTTGACATCTCCTGGCAGCCCAGCCAAATGCATTCCACCCCCCCCCCCATATGAACCCCTTTGGGCAAATTCTTTGTTTTTTGTTTTTTTTTCAATTTATCTTTGGCAGGCAAGTAAGAGCTAATTTTGCACTATTGTGTCAGGGCTTAATATGATGCACAAACATTCCCTGTCACCACAAATTATTTCATGTTATGTCATGCTAGCTGACAGAGAAACCCAGACAAAAACAGATGCACAAATGCACATGTGCATGCACAAATATAAATATGTACAGCTTACGACATTTTTCTCTTTTTCTCCCCAATTATACCTGTCCAATTACCCTACTCTTCTGAGCCGTCTTGGTCGCTGCTCCACCCCCTCTGCCGATCCAGGGAGGGCTGCAGACTACCACAGGCCTCCTCCGATACATGTGGAGTCGCCAGCCACTTCTTTTCACCTGACAGTGAGGAGTTTTGCCAGGGGCCACGTAGTGCGTGGGAGGATCACGCTTCCCCCCCAGTTTCCCCTCCGCCCCGACCGACCGGAGGAGGCGCTAGTGCAGCGACCAGGGCAAATATACCCACATCCGGCTTCCCACCCGCAGCCAGGAAAAAGACTAAATTTTAAAAGCTGAATGCTAGCACAAATCCCAGAGGGCAAAGTATCTGATTTAAAACATTGCACATTTTGAAAACAGAAACATGCATTGAGATGCATCCATTTAATTAAAGTGCCAGGTTTTATGTAATGTGCACTAACAAGCCAATTTGCTTGCATTCTTTCTTATAGAAGTACCATGTAAAACTGATAACAAGCCCAAAGGGTGAGTAAACTTGTGAATCAAGAAGCACAACAACCCTCTGCGATGAAGTTTCCTTTCCGCCTCCCCCAGCTCACACACGTCTTGCTAACACAAACAGTTGCTTTTCCTGCTGCAAAATGAGGGCAATCGATTGCGCAGGAGCTGAGTGGAGGGATGGAGTGCGGCAGGGCCGCGAGCGACTTGTTGATAGGTCTTTAGGTCACACACCCACCCACTCCTCATTTTCTGTTCTGCACCGACATGAGTTCAAAACCCCGTGGTAGGCGGCTTATTCAAGGTGAGGAGTTGAGGTTAAAGTGTGTCTTCATTATCTGCAAATGATTGTGTTTTGGTTTTTGTGTTTTACTGATACTATTCTCTGCATGTCAGCACAACCTGGATGCCGCTCAGGTATTTGGACTAAGTAGAAACAGTAGGCACCGTGTGAATTCCTTCGGGGCGATTTCTTGAATATTAAACTGCCGGGCTTCTTTTCACTGCCCGTCTTTCAGTTGCCTGAAACCTCATTAAACCCTTTTCTTTGTATTAACTGCGCCCAGCCCTCGTGAGTTGAAGTGGGTTAAATTTAACTGATTAATAAGGAGTCGTTGCCTTCAGATAGAGTCACTCATGGTCACGGCCTTAGGTTGAGAGAAGCTACACGAGAGCACGTGTGATAAAAAAGGACAAATATAATTAGGGCTAAAGAAAAATGATCAGATTGGCCTGTTGTGCTATGAAGAACAACATTCTTTCCAAAATACTGACATATAACAATTTTGATGCGTGAGTCAACAGCACTTTAAGATTCAGGTGTATGTAGGAATACAACAATGCAAAACCATATTCTGTTGTGCAGTAAACACAAAGTGGTAAGTGGTGATCTCTCTCTCTCTCTATTTCCCTTTCTCTACGTTGCGCCTATATTTGACATTACAAAACTCACATGATACTGCTTAACAATGAAAATGTATCTCAAGTTTAAAGACCAAGAAAGCTATAGATCTCTCAGTTCCTTCCATATTGTAAATACACAAAATACTTACAGGCACATTTAGCAAACCAGTCAACCATACTGATGGGCTCAAAATCCAGCAGCTCTGAGGGGCGTCCAGGTGGCGTGGCGGTCTATTCCGTTGTCTACCAACACGGGAATCGCCAGTTTGAATCCCCGTGTTGCCTCCGGCTTGGTCGGGCACCCCTACAGACACAATAGCCAAGGCGCGTAAGATGGCGTCGTTCGACTTCCGACGTACGAGTACTTGCACAAGAGCTTCCGGTCTGGTTTGTTGAGAGAAGAGATGGCTTTGTTTTACACTCACTGTTTGCAGGACCTCTGTAAAATCACAGTTGTTAAAGTATAGCCCAGTATTTATTGCAATCTACTACGCTTGGGTGTGTGTGAGGGAGGCATGGTGGGGGTGGAGAGCCTGAAAAGGTGAATTAATTTGGCAGGGGCGATTAAATGAAACGATACAAATCAGACATACCTGGTATTCAACCGAATGTCCTCATCGGAACGAGCCCATTCTCACACCCAATTCGTCACATATGGACGCTTGTTGAAGACGACCTCTTCGTCACTGTTCAACGCTCTGGCTACCCCTTTAACATCAACTTTCAATGTGGAGGGACTGAGATCACTCATAGGCACAAAAAAAAAAAAAAAACAAAAAAAACCACAAAAAAAACCAACCCTAACCCTAACACTAACCCCAACCCTAACCTCATTACATCAAAATGAGTTATATTGTGGTGATACACAAATGAGGGTAGATTCACCAGGGGCTGCTGCTCCTTTAAGGCGGACATTCAGAGTGCTGACGTAGGCACTGCTTAGAGTTTCCGGGGTGGAGCCATGTTTGCAGCAGCCTAGCGGTTAGCTGGTTGCCACGACAGATTGTGCTGTATCGGTGTTGTTTTGTGTGGCGAGTAAACGGAATTGACTCGACTCGTTCTCTCCGTCTCCTCATTCCTGCACTCCCTCAATATCACACACAAATCAGTGTTTTTAGAGAACAAAAAATCGTCCCTGGTGCGCGCCCGTAATTCTAACACAACACGTGATGTGCCACAACCACATAATGCGAGTGTTAAAAGGTGGTGGTCATTTCACGTATTTCTGTGAGATCATGTTGATGAATGCACACAGATCAAAGATAGATTTAGACTCTGCACTTCTATAAAAAAGCAGTCGGGATAATCTCGAATGTTTTTTTTGTTTTTGTTGTTTTTGTTTTGTTTTTTGCGTGTGCCTACAACTACCCTCCATGTTGAAAGTTGATGTTAAAAGAGTACCTAGAGTGCTGAACAGTGACGAAGAGGTCGTCCTCAACAAGCGTCCATATGTGACGAGTTGGGGGTGAGAAAGTGTAGGAGCCACCAGCAAATCGCCTCCGGCTGAATTTGGGCTTTAGCTGGACGGTCTCTAGTTGTTTCTGGAGCACTTCTGTTTGTTTCGTCATTGACTCATTTTGGGCCGTGGCTTCATCCAAAGCAGCAGGATTAGGAGCCACACAATAGTCATGCTCTTGCAGGCAGCTGCTGACATCCATCTCATTATCAGAGGAGTCCAGAGCTGGCAGAGGGGCAACAGCAGGACGCTCCCACACACCTAGCCTGGGTGCGGGTTTGGAGTACTCATTCCACGCAGCATGTGGGGACAGCTCCTTTCTTGAGCCTCCTTAACACACCTGTAGCTGGCACAGCGAAATCACCCGGTTCAAAATGCCGGCTACACACTTTTGTACTCTTGGTGTCGGTAAACGCACCCCCGAATCTTCGCTAGCCACTTAGGTCTTTCCTCGCAGTTACCAGGGAATGAATGTAAACTTAAAAGAGAATTATAGCGTGCCGAATTCGACACTGTGGCACACAAGAGTGCTCGGTGGAGCCTGATTCACGGCGTTAATACTTGAACGCCCTTTTCTGCCCTGTTTGATTCACTGATTTTTCGGACGAAATAAAGGTTTCAGACGGAAAAGTTAGCAGCTAACTAGTGATTCAGTAGGTCATAAACATCCGGTTGTACCGGAAGTTCTTATACTGTAGCCGGGTGGTAAATCTGTTAAATATGTTAAATGATTTTCCACTTAAATTTAGTATAGTTTAACTGCTAATATATGTAATTGTTACACTGTCAAGCCATGTAAAATGTCATTTGATGTATTTAAATTGTGAAGCAGATTGTAAGTGTATTTTTATGGTTTTGGTTGTCATTGCATATTTTGACCAGTAAGTGGCAGTGTTGCGGACTTTTATTGTAACTCCGTGCAAGTTATCCAAGTGCATCTTGGGTACTCTTTCTGCAAGTTATCCAAGTGCATTTTGGGTATTCTTTCTTTTTTCTTGTGTGAACCACCTGAAGATTGCGGTGTGACGGTGCTCTGACTCCGTAACGCTACTGGAGTTGATGTTCGGTGATTTTGGGCGCGAGCCGTCGACCACTGTTCGCCATTGCAGGCATGACAAGGTAACTGACAGAGTGAGAAGTTGCGCAATCTTCAGGAAGTTCCACATGTCTTTGTTAAACCCTGTTTAACACACATAGTCCACTGCCGTATTTTGCACCGTATTTTGTATTTATTATTTTCCTTTTAAAATCTTTTCTGTTAAACTTGCCACATCTGTGAACATTTATGAGCTGTTTGCTCGAAAGACACAGGAATTTATGCGCTCAGTAAAATGATCTGCATTCGAAGGTTCAAACAATAAAATTAAAGCTACAAGAACCCCGGAAGTAATTGTGTCCTGTGTGGTATCTAATTCCACTGGCTACATACAAACACACACCCGGAAGTTCCGCAGCGCGACATTAATGCACCGAACCTATTGGCCGTGTCTGCTGGTGGAAAGCCGGATGTGGGTACGTGTCCTGGTCGCTGCACTAGCGCCCCCTCTGGTCGGTCGGGGCGCCTGTTCGGGGCGGGAGGGAATAGAGTGATCTTCCCACGCGCTGCGTCCCCCTAGCGAGACTCCTCACTGTCAGGCCGTATACAATTGGGGAGCAAAAGGGGGGGGCGTCCATGTATGTTGTTGCGTGTGTACATATGCAAATATGCGTGCATGTGCGTGTGTATCTGTGTACATTGCGTGTATGAGTGTGTGTGTGTGTGTGTGTGTGTGTGTGTGTGTGGGTCAATGAGAGCATGTTACCTCTAACACGTTTATCCACTTTGCTCAGCTGCTTCAGTGCCCTCTATGATACTTTTAGCTGCAGGAAAAGAAAAAAAACGAAAAAAAAAACCCCCATTAGCTGCATCAGCAGATCAAGTTTAGGCGTCATAGAAGATTTCTTGCCCTAAAACCACGGACGGGATAAATATCAACGACAACAACAACGCCACTTCCGGGTCACTCCTCCTTTACGAGACAAACATACAGAGTTGGTTCCTCAGTACAAGTTGCTGTGGTTGTTGACTCAGCTCCTCGCTGTTCTTGTGGGAGACGTTTCTTCCATCACTTAGTCATCCTTTCATTCAAACCGCTGATGGAATATCTAAACAGTTATTTCACGAAAACGCTTACTAAAAGCCAAGGAAATGCTGGATAGGGTAATAAGAGTACTGACACTGTGTTATTTGTGACCAGATAACTTTTATTTAACAGTGTGCTTTGAGACGGTGCAGAGGATGCGACCCCCATCTCAGAAAATACATGTTTTACATGGGGTAAGGTCCTGACCATGCTGTCAATCCCGACTACCAACTTCTGGATTTTTGTACACTTCTGAAATGTCCGCAATTAAAAAGAAAATTGCATCTCCCCAAAGCTGAAGTGGTGGTGCCTCCATATGTAAAACGGTAATGATACCTCCCACAATGACCAGGTCACAGTGGTAACCTGTATTAAGGTCCAAAAGTTTGAAACAACAAACAAAAACTTGCCAACAGTTGCATGAATAGGGAAGCATTGAGGCAGAGGGATAAACACAGAGACCATAAAGAGTGAAAAAGAGAAACCGATCCCGGCAGGGATTAAGGGAATGGGAGCGAAAGACGAGTTGCAGAGAAGAGTGAATTGGGGTATCGAGAATAAAAGCGAGCGCTGTTGGAAGAGGGAGTGAGCAGGAGATGGAGAGGTAGTTGGAGGAAGACAGAGGGATGAGGGTGAAGTGTGATCTTGGCTCAGTGAGAGCAGCTGTATGGAGAGGACACTGTGGGTGGAAGTGGTAGAGTCGTGGGTGAGCTCAGAGTTTAACTGCCAACCCTCTCTGGTCTCACAAACTGTCCCTCACGCACGCACGCACACACGCACGCACGCGCAAACACACACGCATGTGCACCCATGCGCTCACACACAAACATACATCAATACAACACTCATTCATAAGCATACATCAGCACTCAACAGATACACAAAAACACACAGACGCATGCGTGCACTTTTGTTAACTTGGCAAACTCATCAACTTTCCCTCCAGACTTCTATATGGTAAACATTAGGCAACCACAGTAACGGATTAATCCTGCTTTACCCTGCCTTACTACTACTACTGCTGCTACTTACATACAGTAAATTAATGCTTTTAAAAACAGCGACCCAGTTTTGCTGTTAATCCTGCTTTTGTTTATATTGTGGCGATTTAAGGGGCAGCCCGGGACCGCCACAGCCGGTACGCGAACTCGTGTCTCCCACTCCGCAAGCGACAACGTTAACCAGTTGACTAAAGGGTCTGACCCGTTAGCCAAGGGCTAACATGTCTCCTTATCCACACACGTTACAATATTTCAAAATACAATGCGGCGCCCGGGCGGCGTGGCGGACTATTCCGTTGCCTAACACGGGGATCGCCGGTTCGAATCCCCGCGTTAACTCCGGCTTGGTCGGGCGTCCCTACAAACACAATTGGCCGTGTCTGCGGGTGTGGGTATGTGTCCCGGTCGCTGCACTAGCGCCTCCTCTGGTCGGTAGGGGCGCCTGTTCGGGGGGAGGGAGAACTGGAGGGAATAGCGCGATCCTCCCACGCGCTACGTCCCCCTGGTGAAACTCCTCACTGTCAGGTGAAAAGAAGCGGCTGGTGTCTCCACATGTACCGGAGGAGGCATGTGGTAGCCTGCAGCCCTCCCCGGATAGGCAGAGGGGTGTGGAGCAGCGACCGGGAGTGTTAGGAAGAGTGGGGTAATTGGCTGGGTACAACTGGGGAGAAAAAGGGGGAAATTTCAAAAAATAACTAACTGACTGAATAAATAAATAAAAAATACAATGCAAAATTCACAGGTATCCCACTTTATTTTTGTGTCATACTGCTTAAAAGGGGGATTTATTTACTGGAGATGATTCACACTAGTAGTAGCCACTGGTATCTGCAACCGTCTGGCCAGTGTTTGTAAATAAAGAGGGAGAGAAAACAGCAGCAGTATTTTCTGGTCATATGTGTGCATGCATCCATATGTTGCTGCTAATTTGAGGTGTTTTCTGACTACATTACTGATTTCTTGATTATGGTCAAGGACACATAGATACAGTGATTTTATGGACGAAAGTAAACGCATAGTAGATGTAAAGACACACACAAGCACGCGCAAACGCGCACGCGCACTCATAGTCAACAGATACTAGAGGGAGCCGGGCTGACATGTGACTGGTGTGGGTGGGATGAGGGTTTGTTTGTATGGCAAAACATAACATTTAATCCACGTTTTTGGTATCAAAAGAACACGCAACTCTATATTAAACTTTTGAGGAATGATATCAACGCTTTGGAAAGGAGACATTTGTTTTGTTTTTTCTTTAATCAATGTTTTTGAGACTTATTGTGGGAATTCAGAAGTTTGATATCATGTCACTGGAATTAAATGTTTTGATTTTGATATCTGGTGTCTAAAATTTGAGATCAGAGTTTTGATTTTTTACCTTTGTTCTTTCTCCTGACAAATGTCTGAAGTGGGAGCAATCGTGGCAATTGGAAAAACTGCCAGATGGGAGTCCAGAGGACCGTTCGTTAAAGATAACAACGTTGTACTTGCATCCATGTAGCTTAACTTTTAGCTCCACCTCCTCTGCCGATCCGGGGAGGGCTGCAGACCTCCACATGCCTCCTCCGATACATGTGGAGTCGCCAGCCGCTTCTTTTCACCTGACAGTGAGGAGTTTCGCCAGGGGGACGTAGCGCGTGGGAGGATCACGCTATTCCCCTCAGCCCCTCCCCCCCGGGCAGGCACCTCGAGCGACCAGAGGAGGCGCTAGTTCAGCGACCTGGACACACCCGTATCCGGCTTCCCACACGGCCAATTGTATCTGTAGGGACGTCCGACCAAACCGGAGTTAACACGGGGATGCGAACCGGCGATCCCCGTGTTGGTAGGAACGGAATAGACCCCTAGGCTATCCGGACGCCCTGATCTCCATTTTAAAGCTTATAATCAAATCTAAAAATGTCTACTTGATTGGATGGAGCTTTATATCAAAATGTATGTCTATTATTCTTATTGTTTTATCATATTTTTCATTTACTTCGTTTATATCAACTCTCACGAAGCTGACAACGGATTTCAGAAACTCAAAAATCAAAATTCAAATTCATCATAACAATCCACTGTGGGAAGGGCAGAAGCACTGATATCAAAATTCAAGAAACAGAAATCTATTCTTTAAGGACATAATATATAAATTTCCGAAGCTTGACAAACTATTTTAAAAGTGCTGATATTATTGTCATGGAACCGACAAAGTTTTATATATATATATATAATTTTATTTTATTTTTTTCAAAAGCTTTGATTAAATGTTAAACTGGCCCGCCGTGGCCTGCTGCAAGTTTGCTCTGCTCCTGCCCATTTGCCCCAACGCAGGCAGTCAATTGTAGGTTGTCTCTCCTTGCCGAGACTCCAACTATGATAAATAATGAGAGCGGCAGATCCTGAAATAGAGTGCCCACCCCCCCTCGTCCCTGTGGTCCGCTCTTGTGAAGCTCCCGTCCAGCCGTGACTTTTCCAAGTGATCCCCTCCCTGCTGCCTCCTCCGTTATGGTTAGCATGCCGGCTAAATCTGTAGCCGTGCGTCTGTAATTAGGCTTTGCCTGTGCCGGAGTGAGTGCTGCACACTGGCAGCTGGCAGGCCAGGACAACACACACACACACACACACACACACACACACACACACACACACACACACACGCACGCACGCACGCACGCACGCACACACGCACGCACGCACGCACGTACATCAATACCAATGTAAACCCAAACAGTCCTAAGCATTCCCCATGTACCCGCGTGGGACAATTAATGACACAATGTATCAGCCTTGTATCCGGATTGTTCCGGAGTTTCTGTTATCTCGTCATTTATGAGGAGAGGGGTTTTCTATATTCTGTGCTGTTCTTCGTTGCTTTCTCCTCGCCTCTTCCTCGCATTGCTTAATTTCCTCCACCTTGGTTCCATCGCTACTTCATCCCATCCTCTAGCTGTGTTAAATAGGTAGTGGGAAAAGTGACCTGCCAGCATTGGAAAAGGGCAATAACCGTGAGAGCGTCTACCTCCGGCTACAGTGTAGGAAATCATCTCGGTGGCGTTGCCTCTGTCCCGCAGTCGCTCCAGCTGTGGATGCACCCTAGGTAGGGTGCACATCCAAAAGCATGCATGAGAAACAAAACAATCAAAGGCCCTTGTGTTAGTTCAACTGGGAATTAACCACATGTACCTTTTCCTTGCCCCTTGATAGTCATCAAATAAAGGGATTACTAACAAGTGTCATCCTCAATAAATCTATAGTGAAGATGCCTAAATAAAACATTTCCCTATTCCATTGCCTACAAACACGGGGATCGCCGGATCGAATCCCCGTCTTACCGCCGGCTTGGTCGGGCGTCCCTCCAGACACAGTTGGCCGTGTCTGCGGGTGGGAAGCCGGATGTGGGTATGTGTCCTGGTCGCTGCACTATCGCCTCCTCTGATTGGTCGGGGCGCCTGTTTGGGGGAGGGACTGGGGGGAATAGCGTGATCCTCCCATGTGCTACGCCCCCCTGGCGAAACTCCTCACTGTCAGGTGAAAAGAAGTGTCTGGCGACTCCACATGTATCGGAGGAGGCATGTGGTAGTCTGCGACCGGAACGGCTTGGAGGAGTGGGGTAATTGGCCAGATACAATTGGGGAGAAAAACGGGGAACCCCCCCCCCCAAAAAAACAGAGAAAAAAACCCATTTCCTGTCGTTTCAGCGCTGTTTTATGTATGTATGTATGTATGTATGTATGTATGTATGTATGTATGTATGTATGTATGTATGTATTTATTTATTTATTTAATTTAGGTTGTCCCTGCCATGGCTTGACACACGTAACATGTGGGATGATTGGATGCTCAACTGTGACGAGGTCCTCTGACTACCCATTGAGATGAACTGCACAGAGGCCAGTCAATTCTGTTAGTGTGTGGTTTGGTCAACCATGCCAGGGCACACTCAGGCCTGTAGTCATTTTCCCTACCAGTGGCTTGACTATTTAGGAACTCTGAACTGCAAAACCCACAATCCTCTGTTGACCAGCACCTGCCCCTCTTTGCTAGCCATAATGGTTATGTGGGTACTGATAGAATGAGGGGATTATTATCCATCCATCCAACCATTATCCAAGCCTTTTATCCCAATCGAGGTTGTGGGATGCTGAATTATTATCCACTATTCTTATTTATTGTTAAATCTTTTATTATTTTCTGTTTATTTATTTTTGTTTTTTACTTTATTTGATCTTATTTGATTATTATTATTATTATTATTATTATTATTATTATAATTTCTTTCATGTTTCCTGTTTTACATCCTGTAGAGCTGGGCCTATTATTATTATCATTATTATTATTTGCTGGATATACATTCATATTGTCCCACACATGACTGGTTTAATCTGAAAAACAGTAAACAAGTAATCATGGGGAACCACTGGGTGTTTCCTTCTGTCACTTTCTCTCTCTTAATCCTATTTTCAGTGTCCGTAGCTTGCACTCGGTGTTTTTTTTAAAAATGTTAGTTATATTGTATTATGTTATATTTTGTGAAAATTTCAGAAAAATATGACTAAATCAAAATCTCTATCCATCCGTCTATTCACCCATCTATCAGTCCATCAAATCAACCATTGCCTATACCTGCTGAAACTGATTCAGGGTCATGAGAACTTCAAGACCTAATCATATTAATTCATAAATAAATGAAGTCTGGAGCAGGAAAGAAATTAGTATATGTAAGAAAAACATCCTAGCAGACAAGCTCAGCACCGAAATGTTTTACTTTTAGCACTTTTATCATGCCTGCTTTCATATGAGTTAATAAATGGGGAGTCAACCAAAATTGGTGGCTCTGTTGACCTTCTTCTGTTGACCATCTTGACCATCAAGTAGCATGGACTAACATTTGCAGTGGCCTCACCCAGTAGTGACTATGCAGAGTCTTTGTCCACGTCTACGTCTGCATCTAAATTTGTGTCATTGTGTGAAGTTTTTATTTTGATCGTCAATTTTTTTTTCCTTTAATGGCTGGGAGAGCTGGCGTTTAATGGCTGGGAGAGCTGGCGTTGGATCAGCTGAGAGAGCTTGGCCTGCTGCGTCCTGTGGGCCCATGGACAACGGCCCTGCCTGGAGCTACGCCCGAGAGGAAACACAGAGGTGGTCTGGCGGTGGCCTCGCCTAGCGTCGACTGCGGTGTTTTTGTCTGCGTCTGCGTTTGTGTTGTTGTGTGGAGTGCAGTGGGGGGGGGGTGCGTCAAAGGTGTCTGGCTGGGAGAGCTAGCGTTGGATCGGCTGAAGGAGCCTGGTCTGCTGCATCCTGTGGGCCCAGGGACCACAGTCCTGCTCTGACAGTACATGGAAAGCAGGGCAGGCTAAGCTAACTGCTAGCGTATGCAGACCAACAGGTCCGACAGTCATCCTGGCTGGGGTTCGTTCTCTGGACTGGACTGTGTTGCACTGAGCGGACTGTGTTGTTAACTGTTTGTATGTTTTTGCTTTGTTCTCTCTGTTTTTGTATGTTTTTGGTGCCCTTTTTGGCAGCAATGTGCAGTGAGGTCCATGGCTGGGTAGGCAGTGAACTATATTTATTTGTGCCAGAGAGAGGCACAAGCAGACTCTGCCTCAGCAGCCTGCATTCACGAATGCTAGCTCTGGGAGCAAGCCATCCTGAATAGGGCATGCCTTTTATTGATAAAACAACAAGTTTTACATGTTTTTTATTATTATTATTTTTTACAACAATCTTAACAAACGAAAGTAAAATGATAAATAAACAAATAAACAAATAAACAAATAAACAAACAAACAAATAAATAAATAAATAAATAAATAAATAAATGCATAAATTTGGGTAACTATCATATTTCTTTTTTTTTTCTTATTAGCTTGGGTGAGGCACCGCCTCCCATGCCTCCCCTGACTGCACATCACTGGTTTTGGGGGAAATTTTGGATGTGGGTTTTGTCTTTTGTGTTGCACTGCTGTGGGCTGGGAGAAACGAAATTTCGTTTCTTTTGTGTACTCAGGTAATAATAAAATATATATATATAAATGTTTCCTGATTCCTGATTAGGTCATCAGTATTCATTTTGGTTGAGTTGGCCTGGTACGGAGACCATACCCACATTACAACTGGGCCTGAATGTTGTTTTTGGCCTCCAGGCAGACGTTTTGGGAGGGCCGTTGAATGACTGTGATTACTGTATAAAAGCAAGAGGGAAAAAACCCAACAAACTAATCATAGCAAAATAACACTTAAACGCGATGTCACATGTCTCTCTGTCAAAGTCTGGTGAGTCTAACTTGTGGCCAGAGACCAAGGCAGCCATTGATACTGTCTTTCATGTCTATGCAGCTATGTGAGGAAGTGTCTTCTCATATCCACATGTCACGCTTGTTTCTGCTGAAGGGCCCTACACCAAGAAAACCACAACAGCAGACTTAATGTAGATGCCTGGAACCCCCCTGATAAGAGACAGCCTAACCTTTAGAGCTGCATCTGTAGAGGGGAATAAATCCTATCCCACATCCTGTCACCACCGGCACGACCTGAACTAGATCACACAAACATCACGCTTTCACCAGTCTAACACAGAGGCAGGCTGAAATGAAATCTGGTAAACATATTTACGACTGGAGATTGGGCAGCCCACAACATTTTTTTTTCTTTTTTGCTTTTGTGTTTGTGTGTGTGTGTGTGTGTGTGTGTGTGTGTGTGTGTGTACATGTGTGTTTGTTTCATAGAAAGCAAATGAATGAAAGAAAGCCACTTTATTTTGTCATTGTACAGGTTACAATGAACTTGTTCTCTGCATTTAACCCATCCTATTGTGCAGGAGCAGTGGGCAGCTGAAGCACCTAGGGACCAACTCCAGGTCTTCTTTCCACTGCCTTGCTCAGGGGCACAGACAAGAGTATTAACCCTAACATGCATGTCTTTTGGATAGTGGGAGGAAACCGGAGCACCACTCAGACACGGGGAAAACATGCAAACTCCACACAGAAAGGACCTGGGACGGCCTGGGGTTCGAACCCAGGCCCTTCTTACTGTGAGGCGACAGCGCTCACCACTGGGCCAACGTGCCGCCCAAAGAGGCGGCATGTGGAATAATGTTCACTCATCTCTCAGTAAATAAGCCACACACTCATCCATGAATCTGTCATCAGCAAATCGTCTCAATAAAGAAAAAAAACAAAATTCCCCCCCCAACACACACACACACACAGACACACATGCACACACCATTGAAAGCATACCATTACCCACCTATCTCTCCCACCCCCTCTGCCATTGGGTCAGCTGGGCCCAGGGTGTGTGGGTTGTTACTGTATGTTGAGGGAGAGGGAAACTGTGTGAAAACTGTGTAGGAGAGGCTAAGAAAAACATTACGGCCTGGCAGCAATATTGTCGGGTGTGGAGGACGAGGAGGGGGAGGAGATCAGGGGGAGCAAGGGAGAGATGGTTGGAGAGGAGTGGGGGAGTGGAGCTTATGGATCTGGGTGTGGGAGAGAACGTGAGAGATGGTGTGTGTGTGTGTGTGTGTGTGCATGCACAGGGGGATGGGGGTGGCTGTTGAGGTAATATCTCTGGGAGTGTGTGGTTAGATCATATTCCTCTCCTGTCTTCTCATGCTGTGGGTGGGGCCTTGTGGTGGGGTTGGCTGGAAGAGAGGGAGGGAGGGAGGGGGCGAGAGAGGAAGAAAAAAGAGCAAGGGTGAGGTGGGGGGGAAGGAGAAGGGATATAGAGAATGAGGGGTGGAGGGAGTTATGGGACGGGCCGTGCCCTTGGTTCTCACTAAAGCCGTGCCAGTTCTACGCCCCTAGAGTCTCAAGACCAGTTCACAGACACGTTTCCCACCTCCCTCTTACCCCTCCTTCCTCTCGCTCTCCTTTTGTGTGTGTGTGTGTGTGTGTGTGTGTGTGTGTGTGTGTGTGCGGCTTAACGTAAGTCATTCATAACACAATCAAGCAAGGAACCCATGTCCGTAACAAATGGAAAAAACAAAATCTGTGTGTCGATTACAGAACGGCCTCTTTAAGTGTGTAGAGATGAGTAATTTGTGTTTACATTGGCAGTTCTGGGCTGTGGTGGCAGATGGTGCATTCCACTGTAATAGGGTACTAGAGTGACTGCATATTATGCTTTTTTTATTGAGAAAATAAAACCAATTTGTGTTATTTTCTCACTCGAGCTCTTCATTTAAATGTTTATCGGAGCATTTCAAAACATTTGTTTTCAACTTGAAGAGTTCGGCGTCCTTTGGTGGGTATATCATGGACCCGGCCTGTCTCGGGTCCTCCATGGTTGCCCCTTTTACTCGAGCATTGTTGGATGTTAAGGTGGCATGGTGCCGCAGTGGTTAGCACGGTTGCCTCACAGCAAAAAGGTCCTGGGTTTGAACTCCCGGGGTAGTCCAAACTTGGGGGTCGTCCCGGGTCGTCCTCTGTGTGGAGTTTGGATGTTCTCCCCGTGTCTGTGTGGGTTTCCTCCGGGCGCTCCGGTTTCCTCCCACAGTCCAAAGACATGTAGGTCAGGTGACTCGGCCGTACTAAATTGTCCCTAGGTGTGAATGTGTGGGCCCTGTGATGGACTGGCGGCCTGTCCAGGGTGTCTCCCCTCCTGCCGTCCAATGACTGGTGGGATAGGCTCCAGTACCCCCAGACTCTAATTAGGATGAGCGACTTCGACACTGGATGGACGTTAGATGTTAGGGGTGGCCAGATTCCTCCATCTCCAAATCAGAGAAGAGAGGCTATTGCTGTCCATTGGTTTTATGTAGGAATCACAACAACACACACATTCCTTTGTTCCCAAAATGTTAGTCATAGGGAAGAAAATACATCATGTCACCTCCTGGTACTCGCCTTAGAATTTCAGAGAAAAGGGGCTAGACTTCTCCATGAAGAATTTGATTAAAAAAAACTACATTGCAGAATACATTTAAGTAAACATTGTAGTTATTCCATTTTCAAATTGGGCAAACTTCTATTGTAATTACACACACGAGGAACTCAAGACCATAGAATGCTCCTCCGTCATTTACTTGAACTATAATCTTCGTTGCACATAATTTAGAAATGCATTTGCTTAAGGGATGTTTTCCCAATTCATCGGGTGAGTCATATTCCATTTGGAATTAATTTGTATGCATGAAATACAAATTGAATGGAAATATTCCATTCATATGATGGTGGTCACCACCGGGAGACTGCTTGGCATCCTCTTCATATATCTTATAATTCAGTTATAATTCTGTTATCCTCTTTCAATGTTGTATTCTGTAAATTATGGTTTATTCTGTATGCACAATTGCACATCTGTCCATCTTGGGAGAGAGATCCCTCCTCTGTTGCTCTCCCTCAGGATTCTTCCTGTTTTTTCTCCCTGTTAAAAGTTATTTTTTTTGGGGGGGGGGGGGTTGCTCCTTATCCGATGCGAGGGTCTAAGGACAGGATGTTTTATTGCTACAAAGCCCACTGTGGCAAATGTGTAATTTGTGATAATGGGCTACACAACTAAAATTGACTTGACTTGACTCAACTTGAAATATTCCCCAGAATTAATGTCGTCAGTTTCTTTCCAAACTGTATCACTCACTCATATCACTCCTATTTGGTCATTTCACTCTACACTTATGAACAAGTCGTTAACTTTACAGTTAACACAACACTTTAATAGACAACCTTTATTTTGCACTTGTTTTAATAGTCCTTTTAATTTAAATCTTTCAAAGGAAATCACTAACATACTGTATCAAAGTCAGCCACTGTCAAGGTCGGCAGGTAGTTAAAGCTTCCTATTACATTTTAGGAGCTACCAAGCTAACCCCCCCCTTTTTTCTCCCCAATTGTACTTGGCCACACCCTATTTTTTTCCGAGGCTTCCCGTTCGCGAATATCTTTTTCCTAGGATGGATCTGGAAAGTTGTCTGACAGGCAGATCTGGCCAATCCTAGCGCCTGGGGGCAGGAACTTTCCGGATTCATCCTAGGAAAAAAATAAATATTGGTGTCACGGTCGCTGCGCCACCTACTCTGCCGGTCCAGGGAGGGTTGCAGACTACCACATGCCTCCTCTGATACATGTGGAGTCACCAGCCGCTTCTTTTCACCTGACAGTGAGGAGTTTCGCCAGGGGGACAGAAAGCAGAGCTAACACATAGCCCAACACTTGCAATGAGTCCCAGTTCTGCTTTGAAACAAAAATAGGGGGAATTACGTTTCGTAGGTTTTGTTTGCTAGCATGGGTCACAGTTTTCTCTTTCCTCATGTAAAGAAACAATCAATTTGTTCTTTTAAACAGTAACACGTCTCTGACCTAGCTTTTTGAAGTTAAATTTTTTTCCAAAAAGAAAGGACATTTTTCAAAAAGAAACAAAAACATGGTTAAAAAATTGTGTCCCTACAAAGGGACACAAATTACTGAATTGCTAGTCATACTAATTGCTAAGTTTGTGGATAAAGCATTAATGCAGATTTTTGTCTGATGTTATGGTAAGATAGTTTTAATGTTATTCACGCCACTTTGTTTGGTGCTTACGTTATTTGTTTCCTGGTTCAGCATCCAATGGCACGGAGTCCAAGACAAGTGGGGGCCCACTTCTGCTGCAGCCTTCATCTGCCTTCCCAGCCGTTGTGATGCTTCCCTAAAGTCAGCCATCATCCTCTGCCTGTTCCACCGCTGAGGACTTGGTTGGACTGCTCTTTGTCAGAGACCTCCCCCTTGACCCTACCTCAATGGGTGACTCTACCAGGAGCATAGCTCCAGACGGCATTGCTCTCGGGATCTCAGGACCACTCAAGCTTCTCCACCGTGACAAGGTGACAGTCCATGGAGAAGTGTGGGTTTAAGACGTCCTAAATCTGTATTCTTTTCAAAACTCTTAAACTGAGCCCATATAATTTGACCAATAAGGAGCTTTGATCACCCAAAACGTTGTGTTCAGATTTTCAGAATAGCATACTGATACCCATCCCACAGGTGGCAGGGTGGAGACGCTCGCAACATGTGGATCGATTAAACGTTGCTGCGACAAGTCTTTTTTTTTAAGATATTCATTTGTACTCTGGTGATATTCTTCATACACAAAACGAGGCTAGCTGCAACCCAAACACTCACACACACACACACACACACACACACACACACACACACACACACACACACACACACACACACACACACACAAAGCATTGCTGCACTGCCCTTGATATGTCTCCCCCTTACTTAAGTTTCTTGAGAGCCCCAGTAATTATGAGAGTGTTTAAAACCTTGCCGATGGATTTATGTTAATTAATGTGCACTACCCTATCATGGTATTTTAACGATGAGAGGAGGGACAGAATAAATTCAAAGATTAATGAGTCAACTTTGTGTGAACTTTTGTAATCCACTTTCCTCACCTTTTCCTTGTTTGAAAATGTATTGATGTACTGAATATCTGATTGGAGACAACTGCTCGTCAGTTGGAAAACGTCTAACACTTTGTAACGCGGTAGCTGTACGTATCTCTTCTTTTTAGATAATTAGCTAGTATGGCAAGGTGAGGGATGGACGCTCATTGGCCACTTCGTACAAGCTCAGCCCAGTATCACGCCAAAGGGTGTAATACACCCGCTGGTCCAACGTGTCAGTTTCGCGGTTTGCCTCGCTCAGGTGTGAAAAGTACACGCGTGTAAGGTGCAGTGCCAGCAGGAGCGATGATTAACTCAATACCAGCAACAACCAAAGGAGAAAAAGAGGCATACAGCATTTTCCAAAATCCCCCTAACTCTAACCCTAACCCTAACCCAACCCTAATCCTAACTCTAATCCAACCCTAACCATAACCCAACCCTAACCCTAACCTTAACCCTATCCCTAACCTTACCCTAACCTGACTTCACCTGTTAATCATCACCTCCTGCTGGCACTGCACCTTCATACACGCGTGTACATTTCATGCCTGAGCAAGGCAAACTGTGACACTAACACATTGGACTGGCGGGTGTATTACACGCTTTGGCATGATACCGCGTTGTCCAGCTAGTACCGCCTCCAAAAATGCCTAAATGGATCCAATACAGTGGTCAAGCCAAGTCAATTCTATTTGTGTAGCCCATTCTCACAAATTATAAATTTGCCACCGTGGGCTTTGTAGCAATAAAACATTCTGAGCTTAGAACCTCACACCATATAAGGAACAACTCCCTAAAACCCCTTTAACAGGGAGAAAAAATAGGAAGAAACCTCAGGGAGGGCAAGAGAGGAGGGATCTCTCTCCCAAGATGGACAACGTGCAGTGGATGTTGTGTGCACACAATTTACAGAATACAACGTTGAAAGAGGATAACAGAATTATACTGGAATTATAAAATACGTATATAAAGAATATGATGAGGTGCAGTGGCGTCGTAGTGGGGGGAAAAGGGGGAAGGACCTACCAGGATCCAGAAGGGAAGGGGGCCTCGAGAAGCCTGGAATTAAAAGTTAGTTTTGGTTTGCAAATTTTATTTCTAACTAATTAGTATCATAACTTCAGTTAAAATTGACTCAATACACCGGTTGAGGGACTTAAAGAAAATAGTGGAGGCTCTCTGAGGCCTCTCTCACCCCTCTCTGAGGCCCCACTCACCCCTTACAAAAGGTGCAAAAAGGTTTAGTCCACCCCTCATAAGCATCTCTCAATGGAGCTCATCTAGTCGTGCCACAAGTGGCTGCTGGTATAAGCACAAGCACCGAGTCATGTCTTTCCCAAAGAAAGAAAAACCTGGGTTCCAGAAAAGAAACCAAAAAAAGGAAAGGGAGAGAATGCAAAATGAGAAAACAACGGTTGAATAATTTATTCCAAAAGAAAGGTGATCTATGAGCTTTTAAAAGAAAGGTGGCTAGCGAACTCCTACAACAGCTAGGTAGCAGCTAGCTAGCTAACTCTTAACTCCTACTACCTGAATACAGTAGGAGTTAGCTAGCTAGCTAGTACTCTAACACACATGGTATCATATATTTATCCGCATCATAGCTACAATGTCATATGAAGTTATATCTATGAACATTACCTAGTTTGACATGAAACACATGGCCTTCAGTTTCAGAAACAGCCACAGGAAGTATAAGGTTCCAGACTGCAGCAACCAAATGTGAAACATTTGCACCTATTCTGAAGCTGACAGAGATGACTGAAGAGCAGATAAAGAAAGTATGGCAGGCACTGACGAGAGCATACAAAAAGGATCTCACAGCTAGGTAGCAGCTAGCTAGCTAACTCTTAACTCCTACTACCTGAATACAGTAGGAGTTAGCTAGCTAGCTAGTACTCTAACACGCATGGTATCATATATTTATCCGCATCATAGCTACAATGTCATATGAAGTTATATCTATGAACATTACCTAGTTTGACATGAAACACATGGCCTTCAGTTTCAGAAACAGCCACAGGAAGTATAAGGTTCCAGACTGCAGCAACCAAATGTGAAACATTTGCACCTATTCTGAAGCTGACAGAGATGACTGAAGAGCAGATAAAGAAAGTATGCCAGGCACTGACGAGAGCATACAAAAAGGATCTCACAGCTGAATTTGAAAATTAAATGCTGCACCTGAGCACAATATATGGTGCCACGTTTTCACATACTCTGTCTCCTCTTGAGCTCCTTAATGCCATCTATAAGATGCAGCTGAAGAGTATTTTTGGAGAAACTTGAATAGCACTCAGGATTTTCTGCACACTGCCTGTGACTGTTGCTGGGGTTGAATGGGCTTTCAGCAAGTTAAAACTCGTTAAAAACTACCTCAGATCAGCGATGTCCCAGGAGAGGCTGAACAGATTGGCACTACTCTCAACTGAAAACCGATTAGCAAAACAATTGGACTTTAAAGATCTAATCAATGACTTAGCAAACAAGAAGTCCTGTCAGTGGACATTTAGTGTGGAATAAACACCATGGGTGTCAGCATCAGTACCCTAAGATGCATCAAAGTTTGAAGTGATAGTATACATTTTTGCAATCACTGCAAGATAGTTAAGTTAGGTTAAGGTTAGGTTAATGTACTGTGATTGTAAATTATATACAGTATGCTAGAGCTAAAAAAAGTGATGCATGAGAAACATGTTGGATTTACATAAAAAATGTTTACATCAGTTGCACATATTAAAGTTATGTCTTCTAAAAATCATTTATTTATGTTCAGTATACTATATACCAGTTTAGTAGTAGTTTTTTTTTTTCGGGAGATCTCCCATCCAAATACTAGCCATGTCCATACCTGCTTAGTTTCCGTCATTTTGCAGAGCCAGGGTACATGTTGGTATGGCTGCCGGCAAAGCAAAAAGCTTATAAAAGCTGCTCACATTTACAGATGCTGTTCGGACGCATGCTGATGCACAGCTTCTTCAGGCAACAGCATGGTGAATAGTAACCACTGATATCTTTACGATATACCACTACAGAAGTTTCCGCCGTTCGAAGGGGGCGGAGTTTCCAAACAAAACTTAACTTCGTCATTCATCCTTAAGATGACTGAAACTTTTAGATTTTACATCCATCAAAATTAAAAAAAATTCTATATGA
The DNA here is from genome assembly GCF_029633865.1 of Lampris incognitus. Classification (NCBI taxonomy): domain Eukaryota; kingdom Metazoa; phylum Chordata; class Actinopteri; order Lampriformes; family Lampridae; genus Lampris; species Lampris incognitus. Next base: position 19,357,147 of record NC_079222.1, read on the forward strand.
CTGAAAAATGATCAGAGAAGTAACATAAATGAGTCATGTCATTTAAACGAAATGCATTTTTTGTAAATTGTACAATCCCACCGCTCCCCTTTTTTTCAGTGCACAGACTGCTCATGTGTAGGGCCCAGAATTTTGTGCTACACCCATGATGAGGAGGATGCCAAGCAGTGTCCAGATGCCACCAGAACAGCCCAGAACGGGAGCCACGCGACCAGCGTCACCACGTAGACAAAACCCCCCCCAAAAAATCCCCAAAACAAACCAAACACAATAGTCACACGTCTGAGTGAGAGGAGGACATAACACTGAAACAGGATAACAGCGGCGTCCCGGTGGAGTGGCGGTCTATTCCTTTGTCTACCAACACAGGGATCGCTGGTTCGAATCCCCGTGTTACCTCCGGCTTGGCCGGGCGTCCTTACAGATACAACTCGCCGTGTCTGCGGGTGAGAAGCCGGATGTGGGTATGTGTCCTGGTCGCTGCACTAGCTCCTCCTCTGGACAGGCGGGGCGCCTGTTCGCGCCACGTTCCCCTGGCAATACTCCTCACTGTCAGGTGAAAAGAAGCGGCTGGCGACTCCACATGTATCGGAGGAGGCAAGTGGTAGCCTGCAGCCCTCCCCGGATCGGCAGAGGGGGTGGAGCAGAGATCGGGACGGCTCAGAGGAGTGGGGTAATTGGCCGGATACAATTAGGGGAGAAAAAAGGAAGGGGGATCTGAAGAAAAAAAAACAGGATAACAATGGATTTATAAGATATATAAAAAGAAAATGTGATGAGGGGGATGCCAAGAAGTGTCCACGTGGCGACCACCATCACCATGGAGACCTGGGAGGAGGACTGACTGTACGTGCACGTAAGGGAGACTCACATCACACCATTCACACACACAGAAGAAGAGAAGGAGAAAATGGCGCACGTTTTTTTGTTGATTGTTGTCTCGAATGTTTTGACTGTTTGGTGAATGAAAAACACAGGTTACAGCTGTTTCTGAGATGCTGGGAAAGCTTCATGTTTAAAATCCCTTAGGTAAAACATTTTGTCCAGTGTGGAGGAGTGAGCTGTTTGTCTAAATTGGGAGGTGTCCTCTAAGATTATTTTGTTACGGTTTTTTTATCTCTTTAAAATATCCATAAATTGATACTCAGAAGCAGGTCTGCACCGTGCTACAGCACCATGGACCTCCACTTCCCAGCTATCTGGTAGATGTGGGGGCACTTGGGGTGTATGTCATTGTGATCAAAATAACAATTTGGGGTTTCTAACATGTTGTATAATTTATACACAGTCGCAAACTACATAATTTAAAACTGGTAACATGTGTGACATTGTTTTACATAAATCTTGATATACATGTGTCATTGGTTTAATTTGTTTTGTCCCACCCATTACCGTTTCATCCAACACATAAAATGTTCTGTTGCACCTCCAATTGCTAACCTCTTGTATACTGTTATTAAGTTGCTGACATCATTCAATTAACCACATTTACACAGTGGCTGTTTTGTTCATTCAGTCCTAAAATTATTTACCCCCCCCCCGAAAAACAATAACCACAGCATCTCTGAGTAGAGTCATTCAGTCCTAAACTTATTTACCCCCCCCCGAAAAACAATAACCACAGCATCTCTGAGTAGAGAAGCAAAGACAGTATTGCAGCCAGCTTAGCTAAATTAATTGCCTGAAAGGCTATTACCTTGAAATGTGACCCAAGATCCCTCCACATTTTTGAAATCCATTAATTTTGTAAAACTTATATATATATATATATATATATATATATATATATATATATATATATATACGTATGTATATATGTGTGTGTATATATATTGTAGCGAATTCGGGGGGGCAACCACAGGAACTGCCGCGGCCGAGACGCGAACCCGTATCGCCCGCACCGCTGACCGCTCGATATATATATATATATATATATATATATATATATATATATATATATATATATATATATATATATATAAATAAAAAAAATCCAAGTGTTTGAGTGCCAGACAAGTAAGAGTGAGATATTGGCCCTTCCAGACATTTAATGACTATGCCGTCCAGGTGCAGCTTCTCATTCCAAACGTAACCTAAGAGTAAAATGCCCACAGTGTTAAAATGGTCTACTACCTGTTGCCAGCCAGCTGGAGAAAGTGCAGCTAGCTCCGGCATGTCTGGTGTCTGTGAGATACATGAAGGTCAACCAGGACATCAACAATTTTCTGAGATGAAGTACCGAAATGAAAACAGCGATTAGGACACGATAGTAATGCGCCTAGACAGACACTAAAAAGGCACAATGACCGCCAGTCAAATTAGTCATGCTATATGATCAGAATTGGCTTGACTATAATGCCAATAACAGGTTCTAAAGTTCATTTGTAAATCAGAATTAGAAACATATTTATAGCCAAGTAGTTCAAGAACATATAAGGAATTTGACTTAGTATGTTGTTGCAGGAGGGAAAAATTAAGAGCAATAGTAACGCAAAAGTTAAAAGAATAATAAAATACGGGCGTATGGGTAGCGTAGCGGTCTATTCCGTTGCCTTCCAACACGACGATCGCCAGTTCGAATCCCCGTGTTACCTCCAGCTTGGTCGGGTGTCCCTAAAGACACAATTGACCGTGTCTGCGGGTGGGAAGCCAGATGTGGGTATGTGTTCTGGTCGCTGCAATAGCGCCCCCTCTGGGTGGTCAGGCTAACTGTTGAGGGGGGGGGCGTAAATTGGGGGGAATACTGTCATCCTCCCACGTGCTATGTCCCCCTGGTGAAACTCCTCACTGTCAGGTGAAAAGAAGCAGCAGCTTTTCTTGTGACGTGAGGTTCTGATTTTTATAGACCTTAGCCTCTTGCCAGAGGGGAGTGTTTTGAAGAGACCGTGGCCTGGGTGGGAAGGGTTGACTATGATCTCTCCTGCTTGCCTCAGTGTCCTTGAGGCATACAGGTCCTGGAGGCGGACGAGAGGTTGCAGCCAATCACCCTCTCAGCAGAGCGAATGATATGCTGCAGTTTGCCCTTTTCCTTGGCAGTAGCAGCTGCGTACCAGATATTGATGGAGGAGGTGAGGGTGGACTCAATGATGGCGGTGTAAAAGTGCACCATCATTGGCTTTTACAAGTCAAACTTCTTCAGCTGCCACAGGAAGTACATCCTCCGCTGTGCCTTCTTGGGGAGGAAGCTGATGTTCAGCGATGAGGTGTTGGGTGATGATGGTGCCCAGGAAGTGGAAGGATTCCACAATCTCGACTGGGGAGCCGCACAGGGTGATGAGGGCAGGTGGGGTGGATCCTTTTTGAACTCCACAACCATTTTAACTGTCCTTAGAGCGGTGAACCTCAAGTTATTTTGGTCGCACAAGGATACCAAAACAACTTAGACCTCAGTGTTCTCAATTCTAGATTTGGTATGTGGATTGTGCTTCCCTAACCCAGTTATGGAATAAAGAATTTTTTGAAAATTGACTTCTAGACCATGATCCAGTACATCAGTAGCAGAATAGTGAGCTATACTCTGAGAGAAACTGGGAAGTGATTATAAGAAAAAAGTTAACCTGCACTTGGGCCTGAAGCACAAAAGCTTCTACATCATTTTATAAAGAGGTTTCATGGTAACAGATGTTCAAGAACTGTACTTGCACATCACTCTTAATAAAATCTACTTTCCACATGATATAAACTACGGATTATAAATGATGAATTATTAAGAATAGATATGTATAATAGATATGATGTTGCATGAGCTTTATTGGTTTTTTTTAAGCTAGTGCAGTGAGGTATTGCCACAGAATTGTACAAATGCTGACATATTCAAAGGCAATATGAGAATTAATTCATAAATTAAGCATCATCACTAAGGAGTTATGATGGTAATGAAACACCAATCATCTAGCTCTGCTCCCACTATTGATTTCCCACTATTGATCTGTGGGCCCAAAAATGCCTTATAGCAGTGGTTCAAAATGTCTGACCCCAGGACTTTCAATTGATACTTCTGCTCAGCAGTCCAGTGGAATAGATTGGGCTGCGTTATGCTGTGTTTTGGCCTTGGAACTTTTGGAAAATCAAACCAATTTCTACTTAAATCTATTAATATATGTAAGGTTGTTCAGGCTGTCCAGGACAATATAGTTGATAGTGGTTGTGGCTGTACGTAGATACAGGGGTGGACTGGGAATGAAAAATGGCCCTGAACTTTTTGACTCAGACCGCCCCACCCCCGCCCCCTCCAGCGATACACCATCACCCACACAAACAACGCCACACTTTATGTAATCAAGATTACTGAACAACATTTATAACAATAACTTTAGTAAAATAGATGTTAGAACAAGGGGAACGCGTTGGTCTTAGGACGAGGCTGGCTAGAGGGAGCATATTTTGGCACAATGGCACTGGCAACAAGGTGGCAAGAATCTCTGGAACCATGTGACCCGTACAAAAAACAATACAGGAAGAAATGAGTTGGTGAAAAGACTGGTGAGCAGGCAAGTCATAGAATAAAATAAAAATGAACATATTTCCCACCTCCTTAAATTAGTAATTTCTGCAGCAGCCCACTTCTCTCAGCAACACCATCTATAACCAGGTCGCTATCCAGGGCCATTAAAATGTCTCGCTCAGTAGCCATGAGCATAAAAGCCTCCAGGTGCTGTTGAGATTGAGTGCTCCTGAGTCTACTCTTGATGAATTTCAGAGTAGAGAAGCTCCGCTCACAAGCTACCTGGGTTACTTACAGGGTAAGTAGGAACTTGTAAGCAAGGCCCAGGATGTGGTATGTATCGGTCAATAGGTTGTACTGACTAAGAATACGGTAGCAACACACTGGACAGTCCTTGCAAGATGAGCAGCTGTTGTTCATCAACTTCACCTCGTCTTCATTTCATTAAGTTCCATGATCCTCCATAGTCCTGGTTGTTTTAACCTCGTCCATTGTTCTGCCAGACTCATAAGCTCAAACTGTAAATTGGCCACCGTTGCTCTGTTATCAAATTTGATCAAACATTTGCTTAATTCTTGAAGGGCTGTTTGTGGAGGGCCACTGGTACTGGATGTTAGCTGACTAACGTTTTTAGGGTCCAAAAGATCCATGTCGGCATACAAAGTGCCATTACTTGGAAATCGCCGATGGATGCTATCTATAACTGTATATCCAGAATTTGAGCATGGACACCAATCCTGTATGCACTCTCTGCCCAAGTAAAAGTCTCATCTTGTGCCATCTCTCCGGGAATTGTTTTCTTCTTCACCACGCCACTTGCCTAAAAGCGCGCGCAATTTTTGATGACATCGGTTGTAAAAGGGTCTATAAGTTCAACATTTCGAAAGTTTTCAGCAACCGAGAGCTCAATGATTGATCCATTGAGTAGTGGTATAGTTCTTGGAGAAGTTGATATTACGAAGAATAAATGCTAGAGTAAATGCATTTGGAATCACATACGAGCTTTAGCTCTACCCCGCGGAAGATTCCTTTGGGCCTCCCTTTATGGAGAAATTAATTGGCAGATTTGGCTTGTTGGGGACCAATTCTGTCTTAATAACGATAAGCAGGTCTTCTTTAAAATTATGCATCGTATATATCCAGCAAAGAAGACATTAGATAGATTTAAAACTGACACTGAATATTCTTGTAATTTTTGTGAACTAGAAGAAGAAACAATCTATCATTTATTGTATCATTGTATGTATACCAGCATATTTTGGGTGGCTGTTCAACATTACATAAGAAGGAAAACTGGACAAACAATCCACTTTCAGGATTAAGACATTTTTATTTGTCTTGAAGATAATGAGATGGAAAAAAGATATTGTTTTCTTTACACATCAAATCTTATTATTGGGAAAATTCTCCATTCATAAGAAGAGATGGACGGAGTCCAGACCAAATTTTGGACATTTTCATCAAGAACTGCACCAATGTGTCTCTACGATAAGAGGACTTAAAAACAAGAAGGCAAATAGAACTAATTGTGTTGTTGAGAAATTTCTTATAGACTGGCGACACTTTCTTTTGAAGAAAAAGGTATTTTTCCCCTATTTTTTGTATTCTCCTTTTTTTGTGTATGTACCCCTGGCATGAACAGTTTTTGTTTGTTCATAATGTAATGCGTATGTGTTTTGTACAATAAAGGAAAAAATGTAAAAAAAAAAAATTCGAAAGTTTGCTTTAGCGCGTCAGCTTTTTTTAATGTCCCGCCCCATCCAGGCTGTGATTGGTCAGTTCACGAAATGCGACATTGACGAGTCCTTGTTTCAATAAAAGGCACCCAATATAGCTAAACAGCCTGCTAGCTAAACCCAAATATTGCTTATATTATTCAAATTGTCTCCTGTCCTACCTCTTTAGCTGCAAAACCTTGGCTAACAGTTAACCTGGTATCGTGGGCTCAATGGGCTGCTCTCTGTTGCCACTGCCTTCAGGCTCACGAGGCTGAGATGATTGACGGGAAACGGCACCAAATTAATAATTTGTTATTTTAAACGTTTTGCTGCATCAGCCTCAAGGGACTCCAACCTCTTCTCTCTCCGCTTTTCAGCACCACCTTTACGTTTTTCCTCTTTTTGTTGTTTGTCCATCTTGCTCCACTCGACTATTTATCCAAATGTTGCCACTTAACAGAGACGGGAAAGGGGCGGGGCCCAGGAAACGTTAGAATGGACCGGACCAAAAGGGATTGGCTGGGAGAGAGAGGCTGACAGATATAATACCCAACTGCAGTCGGCCGACAGCCCACTCACTCCAGTCAGACATACAACACTACCATCCATCATTATTTTTATTTAAGTGGGGGCTGGGGTTATTTATATTTTGCGTTCCATCCACCCCAATTGTCAAGCGGCTCACCGGTGCTCCAGATGGCCAGTCCACCATTGCATAAATAACTAAAGACATTTATTCATTTATTTTTGACGTTTTATTTAAACATTTAGGAGAAATCATTTCTATCAGATTACAAACGATCCATCCATCCATTCTTTATCTATACCCATTTAATCTAATTCTGGTTGTGGGGGGCTGGAGTCTGTTCCAGCATGCATTCAGCGGGCAGGGAGACCGGACAGGTCACCAGTCCATCATATGGCCCACACACACAGTCACTCATCCACCTATGGGCAATTTAGAGACACCAATTCACCTAACATACATGTATCTGGATGTGGGAGGAAACCCACACTAACACTGGGAACATGCAAACTCCACACAGCTGGGCTGCAAGTGAACCCAGGAACTCCTCACGAGGCAACAGTTATATCCACTAAATCACTTTGTTTCACTCGTATGCAGAGGTTTAAGATATTATTTTTCTATTTTGTTTAAAAAAAGTTTAATTATGTAAACTGTTTTTAAACTGCTCATAATAGTCTTAAGAATTAATTTTCATTCTAAATAATAGTTTAAAAACCTTAATAAATTGCTGTTGATAGAGTGTGGAATGTGCACATATATGAATGATAATTTGATTTTATCTTATTTTAACACATTTTTTTTGCGTAAATTTCCCTCAAATGATTATTTTTATTATTGTGGAGGACTAACATGGTGTGGCGGCGGAGGCGGGTTGTGTTGGAAATGACATTTGACAAACAACCATTAGTGAATACTATTTATCTGGAGAAAATTTGCTCTTTTAAAATCATAAAGATCAGTGATTTTATAATGGCGGTACAGTGGCGCAGTGGTCGTCCCAGGTCGTCCTCTGTGTGGAGTTTGCACGTTCTCCCCGTGTCTGCATGGGTTTCCTCTGGGTGCTCCGGTTTCCTCCCACAGTCAAAAGACATGTAGGTCAGGTGAATCTGCCATATTAAATTGTCTCTAGATGTGGATGTGTGTGTGTGTGTGTGTGTATGTGTGTGTGTGTGTGTGTGTGTGTGTGTTGGTCTTGGCCCTGTGATGGCCTGGCGGCCTGTCCAGGGTGTCGCCCCGCCTGCCGCCCAATGACTGCTGGGATAGGCTCCAGCATCCCCGCGACCCTGAGAGCAGGATAAGCACTTTGGATAATGGATGGATGGATGATTTTAAAATGAAACATTATCGTTAACACAATGCAACAAGCAACACGAAACCAATGATAAAATGACGGTAACAGGTCATAAAACATAACCGTAAAACTAAAAGACTAATCCCAAACTGCTAGTGTTGTAACATACTGCTCTGCAACAGCCAGATAAATCCTTACTCTATAGAAATATAGACTACCCTAATACAAAAAAACAAAACAAAAAAAAACCTTGACCAAGCTCTTGATACAAATCTGGACGGTCCTGACTGGGGATTCAACTCCTCTATTAATTTGTCCTTTATCTTATCAAAATCTGCCTCTGCACTGAAGTGCCATGCATTTACACTTAATGTTCACCAATGGAGCAAACTTTCTCACAAACCAAGGCATTAAGCATCATGCCTTTTGATAGCTGGGCGAGGCTCAGAGACCATAATGAGTACATGTTCTGGCCAGTGCATCCTCTCTCGTGGGCCAGAAAAACTTGTTAGGGCCAACACAACTCATAGTCTTCACCAAAGCACAGCAGTTCTATTATGCTGGGCGATGCCAGGTTAAGAACCTCCATCATATTTGACTACACAACACTCTCCAAAATGTGTTTCATGAAAGTCTGTAAAAAGATGATCTGTAGCACACACTGATTCACAAATCTGTTGTCATCTGTCACTTGTCAGTTCCATCATATATAAGTTGTCTTTTACACCACTGGGAAAAAAGTACATGTTGTAAAATAAGTTAAAGGAAATATAACCTCTTTGGAAAGGACAAGCGATGAACATACTCAAGACACATTAACCTTGATATTCTTCTCTTTTCATGACACCCCGTTAAATTGCAGCTTCTCTTCATCCATTTGCTCTCTAATAACCGTCTATTTCCATGGAAACCAGTGTAGTGAATCCTTAAAAAAATATTCTTTTTTTTTTTTTTTTTTTTAGTGTCATGGACAGTGACCCTTGAGGTCAGTGCACACTGGCAAGTCAGGATAAATGCTCCTATTCACTCCAGTATAAAGTCTCCACACCAGGGATGTCTGGCTTTGAGTGGACGTGCGTCTACTTGATGAGCCATGAGTTCTACTGCTCCCAGGCATTGACACTTCTGCAAAGTTTTCTATGAGAAAAGGGTTTTTGCTGGTTTTGCAGAACAGTGCTAAGTATTGCACCTGTCCTATCTGGCAGGAGTCAGTAGGTGCTTCCGGTGTGCTACAGGCAGTAATTGACTCGAGTCATTTGACTACCCCCTCATTGTGTGCTGGTCTTAAGTGACATGTTTTTGTCCCCCCCGCCTTTTCTCCCCAGTTGTCTCCGGCCAATTACCCTACTGTTCCGAGCTATCCTGGTCTCTGCTCCACCCCCTCTGCCGATCCAGGGAGGGCTGAAGACTAAAACATGCCCCCTCCGATACATGTGGAGTCGCCAGCCGCTTCTTTTCACTTGACAGTGAGGAGTTTCGCCAGGGGGACGTAGCGCGTGGGAGGATCACGCTATTCCCCCCAGTTCCCCTTCCTACCTGAACAAGCGCCCCTACCGACCTGAGGAGGCGCTAGTGCAGCGACCAGGACACATACCCACATCCAGCTTCCCACCCGTAGACACGGCCAATTGTGTCTGTAGGGACGCCCGACCAAGCCAGAGGTGACACAGGGATTCGAACTGGCGATCCCCGTGTTGGTAGGCAATGGAATAGATCGCCATGCCACCCGGACGTCCCCGGAAAATTGAGTCTTATTGATTTATTGCACATTCAAGGCATTTCCCCAAAAGTTGTTGAATTGATTTGTGGTGCTTAGGTAGCAAAGTGGGCAGCACAGTGATTAGCACAGTCGCCTCACAGCAAGAAGATCCTGGGTTTGAGCCCCGGGGTAGTCCAACCTTGGGGGTCGTCCCGGGTCGTCCTCTGTTTGGAGTTTGCATGTTCTCCCCGTGTCTGCGTGGTTTTCTCCAGGGGCTCCGGTTTCCTCCCACAGGTCAAAGACATGTAGGTCAGGTGAATCGGCCGTACTAAAATTGTCCCTAGGTATGAATGTGTGTGGGTGTGCGTGTGTGTGTATGTCAGCCCTGTGTGATAGTCTGGCGGCCAGTCCAGGGTGTGAGAGAAGGATAAGTGGTTCGGATAATGGATGGATGGAGGGGGCAAAGTGAACTGAACTTGTAGTATGCCAACATTGCGGGTTTGAAGGCTGGCATTGCCTCCAGCTTATTCAGATGTCTTAGGGAACACAATTGCAAGTCTTCCCGGCTGGGGAGCCAGTAGGGTTGGTGTGTACCACCAATTGCAATTAGCAACTCCCATAGGATGCCTGCACAACTGTGAGGGCATCTGGGGGAAATAGCATGAACCTCTCTGCATATGTTACACTCAACTGAAAAAACAAAAAAACAAAAAACAAAACCTGCAGCTGACAGGACTCCACATGTATCTGAGCATGGACGTGACAGTCTATACCTTTCCCAGCCATTGTGGGGTTTACTCACTGGCAGGTCTCCAGGAGAACAGGGTATTGGATGTACCAAATTCAGAAAAAAAGGGGGAGGGGATTGTAAAAACTAGAATGGGTACATTTTCACGCTTTATTTATACATTTTCAGTTTACAGACAACAAACCACATGACACCCCCCCACCCCACCCTCCAAAGTCCATGGTATGGCACAAAAAAAGAAAATTATAATAGCAATGACAGTAATAATGTAGCCAGATTGCAAATTTGGGTTTATTTCTTTTTATTTATTTCATTATTTATTATTTATTTGAGTTTATGTATTTATTTATTTATTTATTATTACTTTACATTTTTTTTATTTAACTTATTTCCCATTTGAGATTTTCTTGGGAAAAATATGGACCTCTTAGTAGTTTCACTGTTCGGCTGCTAGATGGCTAAGTCAAACATTTTGATTTCTATGCCTGTTGCATTTTGAGCCTTTTCTTGTAGGACAAACTGGAGCGATGGTGAGCAAGATGGCAGCTCAAATTAAGCAGACGAAAATCATTGGTTAATATTCCATTAAACCGTGACATCCTTTTGAGACATGACAGATGGGTGTCATCATTGAATAGGGTAACTATGATAACTGTGTTTCAGCTACACCTGACTCCCAGATAAGGGAACCATGTACACAGATAAACTGTATCTGGAACGGTGGGTACTTTTGGTTTAGTTGAACACGTCATTTCACTTAGAAGTTATTGAAAACATTGTGCACTTCCAAGTGGCCTTAAGGGATCCCTAAGCAGGAAGTGAGATGTGAGTTTGCTATTATGCATGTCACTAGTTTGACATGAAATTGAAGTACTAGCTTCATGGGTTGACGATGAATGTTCTTTTCTTTTTTTTGTGCATTTTGTATTTGTTTCATAGCAATAAACCAACTGGCATATTTTGGGGGTTACATTCGGTAATATCTGGACAAATTGTGTTCTTGAATTTTTTTGATGCTTGATATTTTTGATACTGGCTTAATTAGATTACTCATCTGTCTACAGTAATAAATATAAAAAAAAACAAAAAGAAAAAGAAAAAACCCCAAAAAGAAGTGACTGTGTCCTGTGTAGCAGCTTTCCTATTGGTTACAATAATAAAAAAAATAATAGTAATAATATTAGAGTAAAAAATGAGTCATTCAAAACCAAGTCCAACAGAACAAAAAAAATTAAATAAATAAAAGCCTTGAAAAGAGAGCAACTCTATAAGAGGTAGATAGGCAGACGTCTGTTTTCAGAGCCCCTATACTGCTCTGAAAAATGCAAGTTTTCATAGCTTATTTAAATACACTAGATATTTATTATAAATGAAAAAAAAAATGTTTAACTACTACTACTAGATTCTTACTAGGAGGCCAAATAATTTAGTTTGGTATATGATTTGTGAATTTAATAATCTATAATTTGTGTAGTCAATAATTGAAATAAATTCAAAAAAATATTCACAAGGAAAGTGTAAGCCTACATTTCTTCATTTCATTTAGATTTATTTGCATTAAACATTTTATTTCAATATCGATCTTTGAATAAATAGTGCTCTCACAGATGTTTTCTCCTGACTTTAGCTCCAGATGTGCAGGATCACACAGGTACTTCTGGCAACATTAAAGTTGTATTTGTGTCGATTTTGATCCATGGTCAGGGCCTGACAAGAACTTTTGCAAATCCAGTCTCTGTCGCTTTCATTCTTCCTTTTCCTTTTTCTTTGTTTGCATTTTGCTGCACCTAATAGCGGAGCTTCAAGTGCAACTAGCTTACCATTGAGATTAACGCAACGATAAACTTTTGCTTAAACAGAAAACATCACGAACATTACGTGCGTCAATCAACAGGCTCAGTCGGTTGACTGGAAAATTCTACACTGAATCTAATTAACTAATTTTCTACTTAATTCTGTACTAAAACTCTGTTTAATATAATCTCTGTTTGAACTGTTTCATAAACAATTATTTAAAAATGTTTAATGATATCTAAACGTGGTGTTTTTCAAAATCCTTTCTGCCTGGGCCTTCCTTGGTGATTGGGCCCTAGGCAACTACCAGGGGCGGTTTTAGTGATTTGGAGGCCCCAGGCAAAGACCAATGTGAGGCCCTTCTCAATTTTGCTTAATAAAGGGCCAGTTCACCACAAAATCATAAATACATATTTTTTTCTTATCTGTAGTGCTATTTATCCATTTATCATTTTAGTGTGAGTTGCCAAGTTTTGGAGTTATCAGCCGTAGAGGTGTCTGCCTTCTCTCAAATTCCGCAAGGCCGCCACGACCCATCCGCCTTGGGCACCATGTGAAGCGGCGAGGCCCACGGGCTGTTGGAACGCCTCACTATACCCAGACGCTCCATGATGGCGAACTCCTCCTTAGCTATAGCCAATTTTACTGTGTCAAGGCGCCGCGCGCGCGCAAAAAATGGCAGTCCCACTGTGGGAATGAAGTGTTCTACCCCGTGTTTAGTAACCACGGTGGAAAAGGCAGGCGTAGTCACCGATGGAAAATCCGCCAGCAAACGCTGAAAAACATCACCTAATGCTAAAAAGTTAGCGTGTGTTAACGGCCCGGCTCCCCCTGTCTCGCACGGAACAGTGGCGAAAGACACAGCATCAATTAAACGGCGGTTGGCAACATCAACCAGCAGACCATTAGCACACAGAAAATCCGCGCCCGTGGAAGCAAACAGTCACCAACCTTGTGCCAAACGTCGCAATGGACGAACCGTTAGCTGCACTTAACTGTGGGCCGCCGCCTTCGGCCGACCTGTCTGTCTTAGCAGGAGGGAGTAGGCTCTTTGCGAGCCTTAGTCCACCAGAAACCGTCTTCCTGACATCGTGTCCTTAATGAAGAGCAGCTCACTACGTCCACCAGCGCCCACAGCTGCTACTGAGCGCTGGCCCTGGAGTTTCCCGCCGCCTCAAACGTGCACGGAGGGACGCAGCGCCTCGCTTTGCCGCCGAACCGCCGGTGGAAGAAACAGAGGCCTCTCCCGCGCCGTCTCCGGGCAGTCCCTTCAGCCACCACTGCCGGGTCCGCGTCCTCCGACGTCGGCTGCAGAGGCTCCGATGCCACACTCTGCACAGAGAACCGTCTGGTAGCCAGCAGGACCCGATCGGCCTCCTCAGCCAAACCTTGGCAGTCACCAGCGGCCAGACCCGGGGAGTTAGCCAAAGCCGCGCGCACAGGAGACGGGAGCTGGTGCAGGAAAACGTGCGGGAAAAGTAACCCACCTTCGTCTGGGCCTAGCAGCGACAGCATATTGTCCATGAGATCCACAGCCGTCCCGTCGCCCAAACCGGATAGGAAAAGGATTCTATCTGCCCTCTCTGCGGTAGATAGACTGTACCTCCGGAGCAGAAGATGTTTGAGGGCGACGTATTTATCGTGTCGCGGAGGGGCGCGCAACAGCTGCATGGCCCGGCGTGTGGACTGCTGGTCCAGCGCAGCGACGACCAAATAGTATCTGGAGTCGTCCACGGAGATTCCACGCAGGTGGAACAGCGCCTTGACATGCTGGAACCACGAGGCCGGGTCGCTCTGCCAGAACTCTGGGAGTTTCACAGCCGCGGCGAGAATGGCCGGCTGTGAGAGTTGGGGCGGCGTGGCCGAAGTGGATTCACACTCCTCTTCTGCTCCAAACATGTTCAATTCGGGGTCACCAATGTGGCAGGAATGAGGAAAAACACAGGAGACCAAGGCGAGTTTGATGTTTATTCCTCAACTCCAAAAACCAACTCCAGCAGGAACAACCCTGCACTGGCGAGCCCGGGAACGTAAACCATGCCCCCAGCTCACAGTCCTGCTGGGTGAGAGGCATAGCCCCTAGTGTCCGCCACAATATATATAAAAGAAGGCCATTATAACTCTAATTAATGGTCACGGCAATTTGCATATGAAATTGATTGTTGGTTTTGGTCATTATGCAACTGTGTTGTTGAAAAGTTTGGGGATACCTGCAGTTAACTTAGACTGACTAAGTTGCTTAGATGAGTAATGAAATGTTTCTCCCACTAAACGTTGTGTCCAGATGAACTGACTCAACTTTCTGGTATTTACCGCATTAGTGTTCAGTGACATTGGACTTCAGAGATGGAAACTGCAGGAGGGATGAGGATTTAAAGACAGGGTGAAGGGATGCTAAGTACTCACCCAGGTCACATTTCACAGGCAGCAGGTCAGTGGGGTGGCCGGAGGGTCATGGAGGTCTAGATGCTTACATCCTTCTATGTTGGAACAATATGACGAAAGAAACTGGAAGAGGGAGACAGACAAAAGGGAAAAGGGGCAGGTAAATAACCTAAGGAAAGAGGGATCACATGCAATGGAATAATTAATAATATCTCAATGAATAATTAGAAAAGTTTGAAATTTAAAACTAGTATGTGAGGGAAAGTTTATTGTACAAGTGTATAATTACTGTGTGACTGTGTGTAGTCTGATGTGATATACACTTTCTCTGGTCATCATGGCAGTTCTTGGCAGTTCACAGAACTAAAGGACAGGAACAATCATCCCAACATACAGACACACAGACACACGGACACACACACACACACACACACACACACACCATCGGTGGTCACTCGGGGTCGAGTGTGACTGTCCTTCTTATAGGTTCTTATGGATGAGAATGCAGTTTGGGCCTTTCTCGTAACTTGCTGCTTTCTGAGCCTGCGCTTGTTTTCAGCAGCATGGTGGAGGTCATGGTTTTAGTGCGCAGCACCCCCACGAACAGCCAGTCTCCAGGCCTCCCTGTTTTTTGCTGCTTGTTCCCTGGTGTTAAGGTTGACGCCAAACCTTTTTAAGTGGGCCTTATTATTATCTTTATAGCACTCATTTTATCCTCCTGGGGCATGGCGTCCTGTCACAGGCTGAGAGTAAAGGACTTGTTTTGGGAGGCAAAAAGGACACATGCGGAGGACATGGCCAGTCCATCTCAGCTAAATTTGTTCAATGGTGGCAGTAACAGTGGGCATATTGGCCTTCTCGCAGGCACTGATTATCCTCCCAGCTGATCTTAAGGATCTTCTTGAAGTGTCACTGTTGGTATGCCTCGAGTACCTTCAGCTACCTGCTATACACTCACTGGCCACTTTATTAGGTACACCTTGCTAGTACCGGGTTGGACCCCCTTTGGCCTTCAGAACTGCCTTACTCCTTCGTGGCATAGATTCAACAAGGCACTGGAAACATTCCTCAGAGAGCTTGGTCCATATTGACATGATAGCATCACGCAGTTGCTGCAGATTTGTCGGCTGCACATCCATGATGCGAATCTCCCGGTCCACCACATCCCAAAGGTGCTCTATTGGATTGAGATCTGGTGACTGTGGAGGCCATTTGAGTACAGTGAACTCATTGTCATGTTCAAGAAACCAGTCTGAGATGATTCGAGCTTTATGACATGGCGCGTTATCCTGCTGGAAGTAGCCATCAGAAGATGGGAACACTGTGGTCATAAAGGGATGGACATGGTCAGCAACAATACTCAGGTAGGCTGTGGCGTTGACACGATGCTCAATTGGTGCTAAGGGACCCAAAGTGTGCCAAGAAAATATCCCCCACACCATTACACCACCACCACCAGCCTGAACCGTTGATACAAGGCAGGATGGATCCATGCTTTCATGTTGTTGACGCCAAATTCTGACCCTACCATCCGAATGTCGCAGCAGAAATCGAGACTCATCAGACCAGGCAACGTTTTTCCAATCTTCTATTGTCCAATTTTGGTGAGCCTGTGCGAATTGTAGCCTCAGTTTCCTGTTCTTAGCTGACAGGAGTGGCACCCGGTGTGGTCTTCTGCTGCTGTAGCCCATCTGCCTCAAGGTTCGACGTGTTGTGCGTTCAGAGATGCTCTTCTGCATACCTCGGTTGTAATGAGTGGTTATTTGAGTTACTGTTGCCTTTCTATCAGCTCGAACCAGTCTGGCCATTCTCCTCTGACCTCTGGCATCAACAAGGCATTTTCGCCCACAGAACTGCCGCTCACTGGATATTTTCTCTTTTTCGGACCATTCTCTGTAAACCCTAGAGATGGTTGTGCGTGAAAATCCCAGTAGATCAGCAGTTTCTGAAATACTCAGACCAGCCCGTCTGGCACCAACAACCATGCCACGTTCAAAGTCACTTAAATCACCTTTCTTCCCCATTCTGATGCTCGGTTTGAACTGCAGCAGATCGTCTTGACCATGTCTACATGCCTAAATGCATTGAGTTGCTGCCATGTGATTGGCTGATTAGAAATTTGCGTTAACGAGCAGTTGGACAGGTGTGCCTAATAAAGTGGCCGGTGAGTGTATGTGGTCCATGTTTCTGACTTATATATAGTAAGGTGGGCAGCGCTACCACTTTGTACACCAGAATTTTTGTCCTGGCATCAAGGTCGTGGTTTTCAAAAACCCTTTTTATTAGTCTTGAGAAGGCCAGGCTGGCACAACTGAGACAATGGTGTATTTTGATGTCAATGTTGGCTTTAGAGGATAGAAGGCTGCCAAGACATGGGAACTGTTCCGCATTTTCAAGTCTGGTGTTGTCAACGGAGACGGATGGGGACTACACAGGCATATTTCTGTTGGGTGGGAGTTGGTAGAGGATGAGTCTTTTTTATGTTAATGGCTGGGCCAAGCTGCTTGAATGCCTTTGCAAAGGTGTCCAGTCTGCTATGTAGTTCCTCTGTAGCTCAATGAAGGATGTAGTGGTGGTTTTACTTTCAACCCTGAATCTGTTAATTTTCAGAAGATTCCCATGAGTTATGTACATTATTTCAACTCCCTGAGGCAGATTGGGACCCGTGAGGTGGAGGATGGTGGCAATGAAGACAGAGAACAGTGTTGAGGCAATGACACTGCCTTATTTAACTTCTGTGTGGACCTTGAAAGACTCTGTCTCGTCTCCATAACTGCTGAGTACTCTAGCTGATATATTGCCATATAATAGTCATAGTAGTATTACTACTTTCGGCTGCTTCTGTTAGGGGTCGCCACAGCGGATCATCCGTTTCCATTTATTTCTGTCTTCTGCGTCTTCCTCTGTCACACCAGCCATCTGCATGTCTTCCCTCACCACATCCATAAATCTCCTCTTTGGCCTTCCTCTTTTCCTCTTTCCTGGCAGCTCCATATTCAGTATCATTCTCCCAATATACCCAGCATCTCTCCTCCACACATGTCCAAGCCATCTCAATCTTGCCTCTCTTGCTTTGTCTCCAAACCGTCCAACCTGAGCGATCCCTCTAATATAATCGTTCCTAAACTGTCCTTCTTCGTTACTCCCAGTGAAAATCTTAGCATCTTCAACTCTGCAACCTCCAGCTCCGCCTCCTGTCTTTTCGTCAGTGCCACTGTCTCCAAACCATATAACATAGCTGGTCTCACAACCATCTTGTAAACCTTCCCTTTAACTCTTGCTGGTACCCTTCTGTCGCAAATCACCCCTGACACTCTTCTCCACCCACTCCACCCTGCCCGCACTCTCTTTTTCACCTCTCTACTGCACTCCCCGTTACTTTGGACAGTTGACCCCAAGTATTTAAACTCAAATGCCTTTGTCACCTCCACTCCTTGCATCCTAACCATTCCACTGTCCTCCCTCTCATTCATGCATAGGTATTCCGTCTAGCTCCTACTGACTTTAATTCCTCTTCTCTCCAGTGCATATCTCCACCTCTCCAGGCTCTCCCCAACCTGCACTCTACTCTCGCTACAGATCACAATGTCATCCGTGAACAACTTTATACCTCTGTAGTTGCTACAGTTCTGCACATCGAGCCTTGTTCTTGAAAATCGGTACCAGTATGCTTCTTCTCCACTCCTCAGGCATCCTCTCACTTTCCAAGATTGTGTTAAACAATCTAGTTAAAAACTCCACTGCCATCTCTCCTAAACATCTCCATGCCTCCACAGGTATGTCATTAGGACCAACTACCTTCCCACTCTTCATCCTCTTCATAGCTGCCCTCACTTCCTCCTTGTTAATCCATTGAATTTACTGATTCACTATCCCTACATCATCCAACCTTCTCTCTCTCTCATTTTCTTCATTCACCAGCCCCTCAAAGTACTCCTTCCACCTTCCTAGCACAATCTCCTCGCTTGTCAGCACATTTCCATTTCTATCCTTGATCACCCTAACTTGGTGCACATCCTTTGCAGCTCGGTCCCTCTGTCTAGCCAATCGGTACAAGTCAATTTCTCCTTCCTTAGTGTCTAACCTGTCATACAACTCACCATACGCCTTTTCCTTTGCCTTTGCCACCTCTCTCTTCGCTTTACGCTGCATCTCCTTGTACTCCTGTCTACTTTCTTAATCTCTCTGACTATCCCACTTCTTCTTTGCCAACCTTTTCCTCTGTATACTTTGCTGTACTTCCTCATTCCACCAGCAAGTCTCCTTGTCTTCCTTCCTCTGTCCTGATGACACACCAAGTACCTTCCTAGCTGTCTCCCTCACTATTTCTGCAGTGGTTTCCCAGCCATATGGTAACTCTTCACTACCACCCCAGTGCCTGTCTTAACTCCTGCCTGAACTCCACACAGTAGTCTTCCTTCTTCAACTTCCACCATTTAATCTTCGGCTGTGTCTTCACTCGCTTCCTCATCTTGGTTTCCAAAGTCATCCTATAGACCACCATCCGATGCTGCCTAGCTACGTTCTCCCCTGTCACCACCTTGCAGTCTCCAATCCCTTTTAGATCACACCTTCTACATAAGATATAGTCCACCTGTGTACTTTCCTCTACTCTTGTAAGTCACCCTGTGTTCCTCCCTCTTCTTGAAATATGTATTCATCACAGCCATTTCCAACCTTTTCACAAAATCGACCACCATCTTTCCTTCCACATTTCTCTCCTTGACTCTATACCTTCCCATCCCCTCCTCATCACCTCTGATCCCTTCACCAACATGTCCACTGAAGTCTGCTCCAATCACCACTCCCTCCTCCTTGGGTATGCTCTCCACCATGTCGTCCAACTCACTCCAGAATTATTCTTTTACGTCCATCTCACACCCAACTTGCGAGGCATATGCGCTGATAACATTCAGCAATACACCTTCGATTTCCAGCTTCATACTCATCACTCTGTCTGACACTCTCTTCACCTCCAGCACTGATAATAGTCATAATACTCTGACATATTTGTCAGGGCAACATCTTTTTGGCAGAATTGGCCAGAGGGCCCGGCAATTTACAGAATCAAAAGCTTTGGTTTGGTCTGTAAAGGCCATGTACAATGGTTGATTTTGTTCTTGGACTTTTTCTTGGAGTTGGTGAGCGGTAAAATCCATGTCCATGGTTCCTCTGTTAGGAAAAAATACTGCTCTGGGATTCTAACAGAATTTTCTCTGATATTGGGAGGAGTCTGTTGGCCAAAATGCTAGCCAGAGCATTCCCTGTAGTGGAAAGCAGGGGAATGCCATGGTAGTTTCCACACTCAGCTTTGTCCCCTTTCTTAAAGATCAATACAATGAGCATGTCCCAAAGTTGCCCAGGGATTTCTTCTTAGCAGGACATTGATATGTCTGAGAAGTGTAGGCCCACCTGCCCTCAGTACTTCTGCTGGTATTCCATCAGGACCAGTAGCCTTATTGATTTCGCTCTTCTTGATGGCATCCTGGACGTCTCTTAGACTAGGTGGTGCAGCCACATCCTCCTCTTTGGTTTGTTGAAGGAGTTGTAGGAGAGCGTCCATCTCAGGGCTAGAGTCCCAGTTTAAAAGGTCCTGGAAATGCTCTTTCCACCTGGCTCTGATCAATTCATTGTCTGTTAGCAGTGTGTGCCTATTTTTGGAGCGAAGGGGAGTTAGATGGCGGTGGCGATATTGCTTTAATAGTGTTGAAGAAGCCTCTGGTATCCCCAGAATCTGCAAGATTTTGGATCTCAAGGGCCTTCTTCATCCGCCACTGGTTCTTTAATTCCCTGACTCACTTTTGGATGGCTGACTTTGATATTGCCTGGACAGCTCGTTTACTTTGGCAGTTGATGTCATTCTGCCAGTGGTAAAGGCTTGCTTCTTGACATCGATTAACCATTGGATTTACAGGTCATTCTCATCAAAACAGTCTTGGTGGTTCCTCATCTAATGTCCAAAAGTGGTTTTACAGGTGCAAGTGATTGCAGCGCTGAACATATCCCAGTGGCTTTCAATATCATCTGGATACTGGTTGGGCATTGATGTACTGAACATGGCCGGAACTGTTGATGAGAGGAGGCATCAATCAGTCGTTTGAGGCTGAGCTTTGGGGAGCTCTGCTTTTTCTTTTTTGTTTTTTAGGGGAGGGTTTTCCCCCCTTTTTCTCCCCAACTGTACCTGGCTAATCACCCCGCTCTCTGAGCTGTCCTGGTCGCTGCTCCACGCTGCTCCACCCCCTCTGCCAATCCAGGAGGGCTGCAGACTACCACATGCCTCCTCCGATACATGCGGAGTTGCCAGCTGCTTCTTTTCACCTGACAGTGAGGAGTTTCGCCAGGAGGACGTAGCACATGGGAGGATCACGCTATTCCCCGCAGTTCCCCTCCCCCGCAAACAGGCGCCCCGACTGACCAGAGGGGGTGCTAGTACAGCGACCAGGACACATGCCCACATCCGGCTTCCCACCTGCAGACATGGTCAATTGTGCCTGTAGGGACACCCGACCAAACCGGAGGTAACACAGGGACTTGAACCGGCGATCCCTGTGGTGGTAGGCAACGGAATAGACTGCTACGCTACCCGGATGCACAGCTCTGCTTTTCAGCACCCTTCTTTTCCCATGACGATGGATGGACAGGGTGGAGCGGATAAGGCAGTGGTCAGTCTAGCAGTCATCTGCACTGATCATCATCTGGCTGGGTAGGCAATTTAACAAAGTGGTGCCCAGGAGTATAACCTCTCTCTCAACGTCGACAAAACCCAGGAGCTGATTGTGGACTATAGGAAGAGAGGGGGGAGGCTGGACAGCATCAGCATCAATGGGACTGCTGTAGAGAGGTTCAAGAGTTTCAAGTTCCTCGGTGTCCACATTACCGAGGACCTCACCTGGGATGAACACACCAGCCATGTGGTGAAAAAGGCACAATGCCTCTTTCACCTCAGGCGACTGAAGAAGTTTGGCATGGGGCCCAGGATTCTATGGGCCTTCTACAGAGGCACAACCGAGAGCATCCTGACCGGATGCATCACCGCCTGGCATGGGAACTGTACTGCCCACAGCCGCAAAACATTGCAGAGGGTTGTGTGGACAGCACAGGACATCAGTGGATGCAAGTTTCCCTCCATCCAGGACATATGTATACAATGGACGTTGTGTCAGCAAAGCCCGTAGGATTATCAAAGACCCCAGCCACTCCAACTATGGACTGCTCCAGCTTCTACTATTAGGCAAGCGGTACCTCAGCCTCAAAGCCTGGACCAGTAGGCTCCGAAACAGCTTTTTCCACCAAGCAACGAGGCTTTTGAACAAAGAACATTAAAGACACTAAGCCTATGCCGGACAGATGGTACTGACCTATGGTCTTCAGCGGATCATCAAGTTCACACACACACACACACACACACACAGACACACAGACACACACACGCATACACAGAAGTAGCCTGGCATACACAAACACACACAAATATACAAACAACTACACACACATATGCACATTTATTAAGGCTGGGCCTACACACACATGGCACCTTACATGTATCACACACTATTTATTATTATTGCTGCTTTTTTGTTCCGTTTTGTTGTTTTGTTGCTGTTGTTGCTGCAGTGTCGAGGAGCTGAGGCTCAATAATTTTACTGTTACACTTTTATAATGAGACATAACAAATAAAGAATCTTGAATCTTCAACCTGTTGTAACATCAGCTATTTGTTGCTCCACCATTGTGATGTCTCTGTCTGTTTTATTAAAGAATTTGGTCAGTTTAGGCAAACTTTCCTTAAACTGGGCTTCTTACTTCTTTCTCTTCTCAGATCCACTTTAAAAATGCTTCATGGTAATGGTAACTTGAACTGCTATGTGATTTAATTTGGCGCAAATGCAGTACATGAAGGTCAAGGTGGAATAGTCCATTAAATGTGAAATGAGGGTAATATTAAATATTGGCAAGTATATATATTTAACGGGATAGGTCCACATTTACATGTAGACAGGTTATTTTTATCTATTACAGATTATAATTTGTTTGGAGTGACAAGAAATGAAAAAACAATTTAATAAATAAAAAAATGAAAAGGGAAACACAAATTCATGAGGCCCTTTTGTAAACAAGGCCTCAAGCAACTGTCTTCCTATGACATATATTAAAACCACCATTGCTAGTTTGCCTATGTATTGATCAAGGCCTTGTTCAGAGGGAACATCTGTCCCTTACTTTACTATCACACAGTATATCATTGCATATTCACATATCCCTGAAACCTTACTGTACACAATGTGTGGCAAAGGTTCGTATGAAGTTATTATAAATCAAGTGCAAATATAAATATTAAAACTTGATGGTATTTCATTCTCTCTTTGGACTTCAAGGATGTCCCCTGTTTTTTAAATCCAGTTCATCACAGTGAAATTGATTTGGAGGACCTGGTACAGTCACTCTCACAACACCTCCCCTCTTCCAACTCAACTTGAATGCACATGCCCGAACATCAGACCAAAACAGATAATATTTTCTCATTTCAACGCCCCTTTGTGTGCCCACGACAGGGAAGGCGATGTCATGGTGACCCCTAGTCAGCTCCTCCATCTCTGCGAAGAACTCAAACTTTACAAATCCTCAGTCAGTGGAGTTGTTTGTTATCCTTCACTTTTTTGAAGGCATCTTCCAAGTGTCTGCCATTTACGGGAGGGACACTTTAGCTGGGTCAAACTGAAGATTAAACTGCTTAGAGAGATTTTGAGATATTTCCTGCCAAAAGAGTTTTTTTTTTTGTGGCTGTGGGCCATACAAATTCTGGACAAAAGTCCAGCTGAGGTGGTGGATGTGTGTCCACCGGATGAGGTAGATCTTCTATATTAAGAGATTTTATATCAAGAGATTTTTGTGTGAACAGCCCCCTTTCAGTCAAAAGCTGTTGTTTTTTTTGGACATGTTACGTAAGCAAATTCCCATTAACTATATTTGTGCTGTACTGAAAATATATAAAATTGTGCAGCCATGTTGTTTCACATTGAATCAATGAATTGTCACACGCCCAACTCGATTGACTTGATTGATCTAGATGTATCTACATATGTCAACAATAGAGCCAGAAGTGAAATTATTACCTGCAGCTCTGGGTCCAACCTGGATAGGGTTGAGTTTAACAGTCATGGCCTCATCAATGAACATGTCTGTGGACCCAAGTGGTTGAAATAGAGTCTCAGTCACTGGGAGTAACAGCTCCTTGTCCCAGTAAAAATTCATGTCAGCATCTACAAAAACTGAATGGGAATAAAAATTAATCAGATCACACAACATGCGTAACGTAGCGTTACAGTCAGTCTTGCATAATAAGTTACTTTGACAGATACATCTCCATGACCAAACATGATTATAGTAATGTTGTTGTAGCAGGCGGCTTTTACAGTTTGCGGTCATTACTTACAACTAAAACGCACAATAAATAGCTAATGTTAACGTTACTGTCGGCGTCTAGAAGCCACCGAGGCTAACAATTTAGCAAGCTAACGAGCGAGTAACGTAATGTAGGAAATCAAAGGCATAATGAAAAGATGAGGCCGTTGGGAATATCAACATTTTCCTCAGCCATATTATAAAATTATGAGGAAAAACTCTACACGGCTAAAATTACAATATATGAACTTACCATCCACCGAAAAATGGACTTCCATGCCCGCCACCATTTCTGAAAACGTCAGCAAACACGTCACAACTCGTGAACTCGGAGCTTTCAGAAAATGTCCACTTCCGATGTCGTGATACCACAAGAGGGGGGCGTTCACATGGGCTCTTCCCGTGAACGCGGTAAACACGACCCTATTTGAAGGCGCTGACTGATATTCAAACCGAATACTTACAAGACAGCGTCTCGGTGGGGAGTGGGCGACGACATTTGACCGCTTACAATATGGATTTTTTTCGTCACAGATACACTAGACGAGGTAGTTAACAACTTCTATAAAATATTGGCTAATGTGGGGTTGAGCTGTTATTTGTTGGGTTATTTGGGATAATTAACCAGTCGTATTGTTAAGATTAATACTCATCCCACATCTTTTGTTACTACAAAATCAAACAGTTATGATTGATATAGTTGTAAAGTCACAGGATGTTAAATATAATGGTAGGCCAACGGCAACGTTGATGGTAGCAAGCTCCGGAAGTTGACGTCGCGCAATAGTCGAAATCAAAACTTCGCCATTTTGGCAGGAAAGCCGGCCTAGTGCTATATAAATAATTCCTATATTATTTATATAGCTTTTATTACGGTTTCTGGCAATTTTATTATACTAAAAAGGCAAGTTCGACCTATGCATTGTGGCGTGGATTTTGCGGGGCTAACAAAGGCAAAGATAAAAGAACTAAGCCTGTTGCTCACTAAAACGTGACTGGACATTTTCTGTTTACTTGATTTAGGGAAAAAGAGTGATAACCCTCTGTCACCGGACTGTGTTCCATCCATTTAAAACTCTTTGCTGAACAAAGCGTTTTACAGCAACCGCTGTTTATCATAAAGGTTCATCATAAAGGTATAATTTAATGTACAAACCCCAATTCCAATGAAGTTGGGATGTTGTGTAAAACGTAAATAAAAACAGAATGCAATGATTTGCAAATCCTTTTCGACCTATATTCAATTGAACACACTACAAAGACAAGATATTTAATGTTCAAACTGATAAACTTTATTGTTTTTTTGTTGCAAATATTCACTCATTTTGAATTTGATGTCTGCAACACGTTCCAAAAAAGCTGGGACAGGGGCATATTTACCACTGTGTTACATCACCTTTCCTTTTAACAACACTCAATAAGCGTTTGGGAACTGAGGACACTAATTGTTGAAGCTTTGTAGGTGGAATTCTTTCCCATTCTTGCTTGATGTATGACTTCAGTTGCTCAACAGTCCAGGGTCTCCGTTGTCGTATTTTGCGCTTCATAATGCGCCACACATTTTCAATGGGAGACAGGCCAGTCTAGTACCCGCACTCCTTTACTACGAAGCCACGCTGTTGTAACACGTGCAGAATGTGGCTTGGCATTGTCTTGCTGAAATAAGCAGGGACGTCTCTGAAAAAGACGTCGCTTGGATGGCAGCATATGTTGCTCCAAAACCTGTATGTACCTTTCAGCATTAATGGTGCCTCACAGATGCGCAAGCTACCCATGCCATGGGCACCAACACCCCCCCATACCATCACAGATGCTGGCTTTTGAACTTTGCACTGATAACAATCTGGATGGTCCTTTTCCTCTTTGGCCCGGAGGACACGACGTCCATGATTTCCAAAAACAATTTGAAATGTGGACTTGTCAGACCACAGCACACTTTTCCACTTTGCGTCAGTCCATCTCAGATGAGCTCAGGCCCAGAGAAGCCAGCGGCGTTTCTGGGTGTTGTTGATATATGGCTTTCGCTTTGCATGGTAGAGTTTTAACTTGCACTTGTGACTGTAGCGACGAACTCTGTTAACTGACGATGGTTTTCCGAAGTGTTCCTGAGCCCACGTGGTAATATCCTTTACAGAATGATGTTGGTTTTTAATGCAGTGCCGCCTGAGGGATCGAAGGTCATGGACATTTAATGTTGGTTTTCGGCCTTGCCGCTTACGTGCAGAAATTTCTCCGGATTCTCTGAATCTTTTGATGATATTATGAAGTTTAGATGATGAAATCCCTAGATTCCTTGCAATTGTACGTTGAGAAATGTTGTTCTTAAACTGTTGGACTATTTGCTCACGCAGTTGTTCACAAAGTGGTGAACCTCGCCCCATCCTTGCTTGTGAACGACTGAGCCTTTCAGGGATGCTCCTTTTATACCCAATCATGACACTCACCTGTTTCCAATCAACCTGTTCACCTTTGGAATGTTCCAAACAGGTGTTTTCTGAGCATTCCTCAACTTTCCCAGTCTTTTGTTGCCCCTGTCCCAGCTTCTTTGGAACGTGTTGCAGGCATCAAATTCAAAATGAGTGGATATTTGCAAAAATCAATAAAGTTTATCAGTTTGAACATTAAATATCTTGTCTTTGTAGTGTATTCAATTGAATATAGGTGGAAAAGGATTTGCAAATCATTGTGTTCTGTTTTTATTCATGTTTTACACAACGTCCCAACTTCATTGGAATTGGGGTTTGTATGAGGTGGTGCCTTTCGAAATTCATTCACAGTGATAATGTAGTTAAGTCTTGGTAAATCGAAGATACAGACTAGCTAACGCTACATATGAGTTATGACTCCGATTACATTACCCTGCCCACTGCTTATGCTATCTTTAACTAATATGAAGTGACACCTACCCTCCCTTCCAGTGACGAGAAAGCAATTTTTAGTCAGAAGACTCCAAAGCTGAATATCTGTCACAAATCCAGATTTCGTCCATTTGTACCCATCCAGGCTTTTGTAGGCTTTCAAAGACTCCAGAGTAGGACGAGGGAAAGTTGATCAGGTAATTGTAGATGTCTGGATAGTGCAGGTCCGGAACTTTGTCTGTGAAAAGCACCCTGGGGGCATTTAAGGGTCAGTAATGTTTAATCTGCCAAGTTTCTCAATATAGCCTTCTTTGGAATTAAAATGTGCAGTGAACTCTGACAGCTTGAAATCAACGCTGGCGCCATTCATTTTTGCTCAGTGCATGCACTTTTCTTCCTGCCAAAATGGCCGTGTAAATAAAACTAGTCACGTGATGCCCAGAGCTCTCCATTAGTCAGTCTGTTTGACTTGTTGAGTGACAACCGATTTTTATGCATGTGGTTAGCCTGGCATGCGCTGAAATGATTAAATCTAGTCGACCAGTTAACATGGAGACCCATTCGGCCATGTTGATATACAAAGACTGTGTGCTATTCAGAGGCTCTGATTCATTCCCACGTGGTAATAATGGAAATGGCAATGTTAGGTGCAGGAAAATAACTTTGTAGTTTCTGGTGACCATTCCACTGCTGTCGACAATCCATTGTCTGCATACCGACTAAGGTCTGTCACTTGTCTGCTTCATGTCAGTAGTCTCAATTGGCCCATGACAAATCTTTTTGTAATACACGTGTGAATAAATTAATCGTTTTAAATCACATTTCGGTGGCCTATACAATATCTAACTGCGATTTTTCTGACAGATATTGCGATTGCAACTTGATTTGTGATATAATTTTGAAAATCAAACTTCAGTTCATTATTAACTGTATAATAAATTAAAAACGTGATGGAGCCTCACCACTTGAGACATTGAAATATTAATTGTTCTTTGTGATATTCCAAGGAGGAGAGTGAAAATATATGAATAGATTCAAAATGTATTTATTAAAACAAATAATGGTATAGAACATACACATATGATGCACATCATTTTTGGAAAATCCAAAATACTCCCAAATAATCAAAGTGCCACCCTTCTTTGGCACTAACTCTTCAGGTGCTTCTACTTCCGCAGCACTGGCAGCCATTTCTAATTTCTTTTCTCTATATCTGTGTTTTTTTTGTTGTTGGTGGGCATACTTGATCGCTGTAAGTAGGGCCACTTCTGATAGGTGAGTGTGTCTCCTACGTGAGGAGCACTGATTGGTGAGTATGACTGTCACACAAGAAGGACGATACATAGACTGATTCATGCGGTCGACAGGCCCACATGAATTTTTAAACCATATACAACTGATTTATGACCGTGTCAGAGTCACGAGCGACAGAATTAATCGCAGTCTTTGCGGTTAGCTAATCATGTTAGTTCAAATCGCGATTTCGATTAGAATTCGATTAATCGTTCAGCCCTGCATTGAAACCATATTTTGACACTATTACAGATTACACCTTTAATGTTAACTGTCACCTATAGTGATGCCTATAAGCCTCTTCTCTTTTCTCAAGGCTATGGCTAAAGGCTCAACAGCAATATTGAAAAGAAATGGGGATAAGTGGCAACCCTTCTCATACCCCTGTGGAGTGTTAATTAATCAGATAGTGTAGAATTTGTGCACACTGCAATCTTGGGTAAGGAGGGCAAGAGAGTTTAGTTTATCAATATGCAGATGACACAACAGTTACAGTAAGGGACAGAGAAAGTGTATTTGAGGTATTAGATTAGAGCTGTATGGTAGAGCATCAGGGGCTAAAGTAAATATAGATAAGTCAGAAGTTATGCATATAGGGTCAGGTAGAGAAGATTTAGGAATATGATTAAAAGAGAAGAAAGATTATTTCAGGGTGCTAGGTGTGAATTTAGGGATTGAGGATAAGGGACGGGAAGATATATAGTACAAAAGATAATGAATATAATTGGGAAGATGTTAGAGTTTTGGAAACTTAGAGGGTTGAACCTGAAAGGGAAGGCGGTGGTTGTGAATGATTAGCTATGAGTACACTTGTGTATGTAATGAATGTGTTGGATGTGCCTGAGGGAATGTTGAAGGAGGTGGAAAGAATGGTGAGTGAGTTTCTGTGGGATGGGAAGGGAATTAGGATCGCAAGGGAGGTGATGGAAAACCAATATGAAGGTGGTAGGTTAAAGTTAATCAATTTAGGGTTTAAAAAGAAAGCACTTAGGGCGAAAATGTTGGTAAGATATTTAAGAAACAAGAGGGATCACATATGGAAGATGTTTTTAAGGGAGACAATTTATAAATGTGGTGGGTGTGAGGAGAGTGGAGTGTATATGCAGCTGAAGAAAGGTATGCTGAGTGGAGTGTCTGAGTTTTACAAGGAGGTGCTGGGAGCATGAGGAGAGTTTGTGAAATGTGTGCAGTATGAATGTAAGAATGTGAAGCAGGTGTGGGAACAACCAGTATTTCTAAATCCAAAAATCACAGTTGCAGGGAACACAGTTTATAACGGTGACTTTGAGAGCAAGGTTTAGAAAGATAAGGGATCTAGTATATGAGTATGTACCAGTGTTTATGAGTGCAAAGGTGGTGAATAGAGGGGAAGGGGTGATGAAATGAGGTTGGGAACCGCGAAGAGGATGATGAGAAATAACAAGGGGGGATGCCAAGAGAATGGGTCAGTATGATTGAGATTGAAGCTGTCTTGGATGAGGAAGGAGGGATAGAAATGTATGTGAGAGAAGGAGAGAGGAGAGTGAGTCTGATGAGTGTGAAAACGAGAGTGATGTATAGATGTTTAACAGTGAAAGAAGTCAGAAGACCGGCTGTGGAGAAAGTGTGGGTAAGGGTTATGAATGAGATGGATGTAGGGAGGCTATGGAAGAATCTGAGAGTGAAATAGAGCAGTGCTGAATGTGAGAATTTAGATTTTTTTTATTAAGGCATAATAGGGTGTTCAATAATTTAATAAGTAAGTTTGGTGTTAATGTGAGGAAAGAATGTGATGTGTGTGGTGTGGGAGTGGAAACATATATGCATGATTTTGTTGAATGTTGTGAGCTGGAGGAATACATGTTATGTTAAAAATGACGGAATTAATAAGTAGATGTTGGAAAGGTGGGTTTGTTGAGTAGAATGGAATGGAGATAATTGTGGTTGTTTGGGGTGACTGGCAAAGTGAAAGGATGTAATGCTAATTTATTAAATAATGTTAATTCATTAAATTATGTTTTAAGCCATGCAAGGTTTGCTGTCAAGCTAAGGAGGAATATAGTCCATTATGAAAAATAGGAAAGCTGAGATGTGGAATACTTTTAAAAGTATAATGGAAAGATATGTTGATATGTTGTATAGTTATGCTAGTGAAGAAGAGTTTATTAGTGGATTTGTTGAGGGGAGCACTTTTATTGTGATTGGGGAGGGAAGGAGGGTGATGTTGGATTTTGGTTGAATGGTGTGGTGTGTGAAGTGGGATGTAGTGGGGATTGTGTGTGAAGATTTTTGCTTGGTTTCTTTGATTTGGTGGAGCTCTGTTTGCAGTACCGCTCAGCCCTGTTTCAGTGCTATCAAGTTTGAGTTTTGATTTTGATTTTGCCTTGGAGTGTTCTTTTTTTATATATAACAATATTTAAGAAAGTTTTGCAATGTCTGCTTAAAAGAAAGGTGAATAATTTAGTTTGTAGCACCAGTTGTGAAGAAACGGACTGAATTCCTTTGGTCAGCTATGTTGAATTTAGACTCTTGAAAGGAAACTTGTTACAATGAGCTTTATTTAAAAAAAACAAACCTCTCAAATATTTCATTGCTGTTTGTTTTAATAAAGAAATATATGTATATGTCTAAAAAAAAGTAGACACTTCCAGGCTACCGTTACTACTAGCTAGCTTGACATCCTCTGTCGGGAGGCACTCTTCTTCACTTTGTTTAGCTTTTTTCAAAAAGCTACTTATTAGTGGGACATTTATTTGTTGTGGCCACTTCTTTCACTCCTTTTTCCTTTCTTTTCTTTCTTTTGGCAGTCCCACTGGGCTTTTGGTTAACACCATCATTTCTGCTGCTTGGCAATTTATTTTTCACATACTTCTCACTGATGACAACCTAACTGATAGCGCGTTAGTTACAAATTAATTTCACTGTTTTTAACCTTGACTTTGTTTAAGAAAAACTGATCTTGAATCTGTGCAATGTAAGCCACCTGCTCTCTATGCCCACCCATCTTGACCGTTAGCAAGTCTATACAATACATTGTCGCTTGCTCACCAGTCACCACTTGCCCAGCCATCTCACCAATAAAACAACAATCATGAAACTTAATTTCCTTGGAAACAACTTTAATTTCAATCTGATTGGCCCTGTGATGGCCTGGCGGCCTGTCCAGGGTGTCTCCCCACCTGCCGCCCAATGATTGCTGAGATAGGCTCCAGCATCCCCGCGACCCTAAGAGCAGGATAAGTGGTTTGGATAATGGATGGATGGATGGGTAATTATCCAGATCAAGAGGATGGGTCAAGCTTTGTGTCATATTTCTGTGGAGCCTGACATAAAAATACAAAAATGTAAACAAATAAATGCATACTTTTTTTTTTCTCCTATCGTGGAGGGCCCTTTTACGCTCAGGGGCCCCTGGGCATGGGCCCAGATTGCCCATATGGTTGATCCGCCAGTGCTTCTGACTGTTAGGCTGAGTTGGATGAGTATAAATCATTAAATAGATTTCACATCAAATGTTGAAAATTTACTTCCTGCCGGGAATAAAAACCTGTTCATTATGGAGCAATAATTTCTGGAATGATGATTTCAAAGCACTGTGAAAGGACTATGGAAAGGATTCTATAATCACAGGCCTACTGTTATTATTGCTTTGGTGAAATGAGTTTTTAATAATATTTGTTCCCTAACGTGAATTCATGCCACCCATTTTCAATTATTTCACATTATTTTCATATACGTAATAATGTAATATATGTAATAGCTCTATTATGGAGGATTTGAGCAACTTTTAAGATGAAATTGTTAGACATGCTAGTAAATTTTCACTATTATAATGTCATTACATGTTACCATACGTGCATAAATATCTGTGTAGAAACCAGCATGGATGTGCATGGAAAAAGATATGAGTAGAGCAGGTTTATCGTCGTCCCATTGAACTTTATTTGTTCAATTAACTGTTTGCAAAATGATAACTGACACAGCGATCCAGCAATCACTACTTAGCAGTCATCTCTACTTCCTCCAACATCCTTGACTGTTGTGACACTGCTCAGAGCAAATGTGAGCGGCTTGGATGCAACGCCCAATAGATAATGATAGATTAGTAAAAAGACATGGGTAAATCTGTGCATGAAACTGAAATGATGAAAACTTGTGTTGCATGAAAAGGTCTTGCACTGAGTTCACCATATTACACGAATTAAGACTCTGCTATTGGTCAAAAACAATAAGGTTTAATAAACAATGTAATAATTTAATAAATAATAATAAGGTTTAATAAATAAACAATAAGGATAGCTGACCCTGAATTTTTGATACTGGTCAGCAGGTCAGACACTGAGTGTACTGATTATAGACCAACGCGATACTCAACTCTTCTGGCCTAGAAAAGCATTCTTTGCAATTCAAAAAAAATAATATTTGAACTCGAACTCTCATATGAAAATATAAGTTCAATTATGTGTTTTCCGCTAGACTGTGGAGTGTCGTTACAATCGCACATCTCTGACATGAATCCATTATAAACAAATTAGCTCATATATACAACAATTCTACTATTTTTGTGCCATTATGTGTTTCATAAAAATTCATTTTTTTATGCTTGCTTCACTATGTCTTTCCTTGTAAAGTTAGGTTGCTGAGTTCAAAGAATACTTTAATGAATATATGAGTCTCAATTGAACATAATACATTAATTAACAGCTTCAGCTAAAGCAAGCAACCAGCTGTCATCCAAGCTATCAAATTTTGAAAACTTTGAAAACTTGATCTTGAATCCATGAGCCACAGTCAAATCCTGAGATGCAGCATCTATCACAAAATATTGGACTAAAAGGGCAGGTCTACTTTCCTTGACAACACTCTAGCAGTAGGCTAGGCTACTTGTTAAATCTGACCACATGGCAGTTTAAAAAAAGATGACAAACACATAAAACATCATATCATTACATGGGCAACAATTAAATCCAAAATCAATTGATCTTTGTATATCCTCGCTTGCCATGGTAGAATCCTTGATATGCTAGCAGTGATTCTCAATCCAGTCCTTAAATATCTACAGTACTGTTGGTTTTCTATTCCAACAGGTAATAAAGTATAGTCCGTTGTTGTGATCAGCTGGCTGGAATACCTCACACAACAGGTGAATGTAATTAACTACCCGGTAGAAAAGAAAAACTCGGAGGTCCCTGAGGACATTCAAGAACCACTGTGCTAGAAAATAAAGCATATGTAGTTTCAAACTAACTTGACTGGCAGGGTCTAAAGCAGACAATGTCATCTACAGGTGTAGTTTTTCCTAAAAGAAAATCAATATCTTCCCAATAATAAGGAAGGTTTTTAAAACACTCATTGCGACTTAGATCAGAATTGGGACTTGAATGAAATACCAGAATCAGAATCAGAATCAGAATACTTTATTAATCCCCGAGGGGAAATTGGGTTCTATTTTGGATACACGCTCTAATAAAGAAATAATTAACAAGATACAAGATAACAAGAAAATAGAAAGAAATAGAAATAAGAAAATAGAAAGAAATAGAAATAGAGGATACAATAAAAAATAGAAACAAGAATAAAATATGTAAACATATGTACACCATGTTTCAGCATATAACACCATAGCTATACTGTATTACTGCAGCATGAAACAAACAACACAAACAAACACCCGACGGTAAAATAAGTCGAAAGGCCAGTCTAATGACTATTGACTCAGAATGTCTGACACTATGAGGGAGGAGTTGTAAAGTTTGATGGCCACAGGCAGGAATGACCTCCTGTGGCGCTATGTAGTGCATTTCAGCAGAGTGAGTCTATCACTAAAACTACTCCTGTGCCTGACCAGTGGGAGACATTGTCCATGATGGCACATAACTTCAAAAGCATCCTCCTCTCAGAAACCACCGCCAGAGAGTCCAGCTCCACCCCACACTGTCACCGGCCTTACTAACCAGTTCATTGAGCCTGTTTGCATTTGCTACCATCAACCTGCTGCCCAACACATAACAGCAAACAGGAGAGCACTGGCCACCACAGACTCGTACCACATCCTAAGCATTGTCTGGCAGATGTTGAAGGATCTCAGCCTCCTCAAAAAGAAGAGACAGCTCTGTCTTTTCTTGTAGAAGGCATTAGTGTTCTTAGCCCAGTCCAGTTTATTGTCTATATATAACCCCAGGTACATGCAGTATTCCACAGTATCCAGACTGACCCCCTGGATGGAAACAGGGGTCACCGGTGTCATGTCCCTCCTCAGGAGGGACATGACACATGTTGTCACAGGGACATGTTGTCCCTCCCACCACCAGTGCCCTTGATCCTTTCCCCATAGTTTTGCTAAAATCTAACCTTTCCGCCCTCAGTCCCCTCATCACCAAGGTCATCAACCACTCCCTCCAATCCATGTACCAGATTGAGTGGTAAATTGAGAGCTTTGCCTTCCGGCTCAGCTCCTTCTTCACCACAACGATCCGGTACAACGTCCGCATTACAGCTGATGCTGCACCAATCTGTCTGTCAATCTCCCGCTCCATCCTACCCTCACTCGTGAACAAGACCACGAGATACTTGAACTCCTTCACTTGAGGCAACAACTCATCCCCAACCCTGAGGGAGCGTCCACCATTTTCCAGTAGAGAATCATGGCCTCAGACTTGGAGGAGCTAACTCTCATCCCAGCCATTTCACACTCAGCTGCAAACCGCCCCAGTGCGCACTGGAGGCCGCGTTCTGATGAAGCCAACAAAATCACATCATCTGCGAAGAGCAGAGATGCAATTCTGAGGTTCCCAAAATGGACACACTCCTCACCTTGGCTGCGCCTTGAGATCCTGTCCATGAATATCACAAACAGAATCGGAGACAAGGGACAACCTTGGTGGAGTCCAACACCCGCCGAAAACGTGTTTGACTTTGTGCCAAGAATGCGGACACAGCTCTCACTTTAGTTATACAAGGACCGGATAGCTTGTAGCAACTGCCCCGGTACCCCATACTCCCGCAGTACCCCCCCCCCACAGAGTGCCCTGGGGTACACGGTCGTAAGCCTTCTCAAAGTCCACAAAAC
This sequence comes from Lampris incognitus, assembly GCF_029633865.1. Taxonomy (NCBI): domain Eukaryota; kingdom Metazoa; phylum Chordata; class Actinopteri; order Lampriformes; family Lampridae; genus Lampris; species Lampris incognitus. The sequence continues at coordinate 19,392,356 of NC_079222.1, forward strand.
ACATGTAGACTGGCTGGTCAAACTCCCATGCCCCCCTCAGCACTTCCACAAGTGGCACGGGGGCCCTAAGCGACCGTTTAGTTCGCTTATGCTTGGGCAGGCTCTGAGTGAGGTTACTGGTGGGGCGAGCTGAACATTTGCTTTTCCTTGCCCATCCCGCCTGAGTGGCTGGCAAATTAGGTTTAAAAGCAGGACAGTTGGGAGAGGATGATAGGACATTTTAGCAGGACGAATCCAGCTTGTGTATGGGTATCCAGAGTGGATCTTTGAGCAGAAGTGGTGAGATGCTAGCCACCGAAAAAATATTGTTGGTTCTTGGTTGAAGTTTACGTAGTGTACAAATGGTAATAATTTGAAAACAAATTTTAGTCTAATGTTTTAGCTAGCTAAATGCATTTGTTGACTTTATCTTAGCTATGTTTTTGGTCTGATTGAATGTAGCTAACTAGCTAGCTAACTTGTAGCCTAGTTACTCCAAATAGCTAGCGAGCTGTGCTAGCTATCGAGTCATCAAGCGAGCACTAGCTACAACATTAGCTAGCAAGTGGGCAGAGTAGATATTAACTAGCTAGCTAGCTAAATGCATTTGTTGACATTCTCTATAGGTTAGCTACATTTTTGATCTGAATATAGCTAACTGTTTGTTAGGGAAGCTAAAGATGCAGCTGCCCTGACACTGAAACTGGCTGGCAACCAGCCTACCTGAGTGCATGAACGTTCTCGTAAAATGGAGCGCAAGAAAAAACAAAGAATTTGCTTTTCGCCGCCATACATACGACATACAATCGCATGTAGTGAGTGATGATTATTTATTCAGAAATTATTTAGTTAACATTAGCTAGGTTAGCTTGGCAACTCTGGTAGTTAGCAAGCTAACTTTAGCTAGCTAGCTAAACTTTTGGGGCAGCAGAAGAACAGCAAGCTGATAGCTAACGTATATTAGCTTATTTGACAGTGTAGTGTTTTGTTTTGTTTTGTTTCTGTTTTTAATCCTTGCTCATACTGCCATCTTGCGGTTGATTTTGACATTCAATCATCCATTTGGGTAAAATACAACTTGCAGATTTGGTTTTTGCTGTAATTTCATAATTAAGCTAACATTTAAAATAGTAAGATACACATAATTTAAAGCTGCAGTATGGAATTTGAATGTAAAATACATCTATCCATCCATCCATTAGCCAAGCCTCTTATAAGCAATCGGGGTCGCGGAGATGCTGGAGCCTATCCCAGCAGTCATTAGGCGGCAGGCAGGGGGACACCCTGAACAGGCCGCCCGTCCAATACAGGGCCAATTTATCATTATCGGATGTTTAAATCCTCACATATTGAAATCGGTAAAAAAAAAATCGTATATCAGATGGGCTCTACTGAAATTAAAATGGCATTTGAAAGAGGAGGAGGGACGGCCATTACATGCACCCCCAAACTGTTTGTATAGCACAGAGCTGTAGACAGAAGGAAGTTGGGAGTGTTTGCATTCAGTCACTCTTTTTATTCAAATGAGATTCACACATTCCCACCTTTTGAATGGCTGATTACTTAACGAATCACCTTTCATTGTTAAAGACACTCTAGCTTTCCTCCATTGACTGTTTAATGTTTTATGTTCTTGTTTAATTGTTTTTAACTTTGACATTTGTTCTTAATTAAAAGTGTGTTACAAAAAATGTATTATGAAATATGAATACGAATATTCATATAAAATATGAATACTCGTATTCATATTTCATATGAATATTCGTATTCATATCATACATCTTAAATCAGTTTTTTTCACTGGTAGATAAGTGGGGCTAATGAGCAACAAATATCTCAAAATTTTTCTAAAGGTCTTTAAAATAGACAAAAATGTTGTCAAGAAATTACCTGATCAGACAGAAAGACAATGCAGGCCTATTGCACTTACTTGGCTCCTTGCCTAATCTAGATGTAATGATTTTCAGATTAAAATAGTCTTGAAATCGTCCAGAAATGCAGTAAATAAGCTTCAATCTTCAATATAAAAAAATTATAGTCTAATTATAGTTCAAAAGATTATAGACCTCGCTAACTTGAAATACAGATCCGTGACAGATTCAGGCCAGATATAAAATAATTGAGCTGGGCCAGTTAGGGTGCAAAGCTGGTACAGATCCATAAACCGAAATATGATCCGTGCCAGATTCAGCCAGATATGAAATAAGTGAGCTGGGCCAGTTATGGCCCAAAGCCAGTACAGAGCCATAAGCCGGAGCCGCGCCAGTATTGGCCCGTTACATCCGGCCCCGATCTGGCCTAGTTTCAAATTCCAACCAGGTGAAGAAGCGGGCCGCGTTCAATTGCATGAAGTCTTCCCTTTATAAGAAAGGTGTCAAGTTCCCCATGCAACATCCAGCTGTCCTCCATTTGGTTTTTGAGGGCAAATCTATCAACTTTGACACTCCAGCAAAGGCTGAGGAATTCTACTCAAGAAACATAGTATCGACCTGAGCTGATCAGACAGACTGATTACCAATCAATAAGCTCTGAGAATATTTGGATACAATGGGACTGTGCTGAATATCACACTGTAACTGACTATTCATTTGATCTGGACAGATCCTATGTAAGTGTTTTATTTTGTTTACATTTTCTCTGGTGAGCTGTATGCTGTTGTTTAAAGTTTAAAGTTTGGCCAGCTGGATGTATTTAGCCAGAAAGGCTAGCCTATGCTAGACAAAACTGACAATACCAGCGATATTATTTTCTTTTCTGTTTTGTAACCTAAATATTGCTTTAAACTGGATCTTTTCAAATATTATTATGAATGATATTTGTATGGTTAACATTGTTGGTTTCAAGTTAGGCAATTGTCATGACGCTTAAGGCACAGTTTAATTATTTCAGGTAGTTGATAGATTGGTTTTTGAACTACCAGATAGAATCTGGATCAGTAATGGTGAGCCAACCCAGTAAGACTGTGGATGGTCATGGAAGCGATGTGGCCTACTGTAGGATCTGTCCACAGAATACATCTGACTAGCTCCTTCATTCACTCAGACACCAGATAAGACCACGTACACAGTATTAGCTCTACCTGTGTAGTAGTAGTCAACACAGACGTCACACACACAAGAACACTGAACCGAACTCTTGGAACTCAAACTCACCGCCAGGAGCATCCGAGTGGAAGGTTCCACTCAAAGGGGACTTATTCTTATTTTAACTCTATTTTTATTTTGTTTATTTTATACAAACTGTAGCGCTGCCTATATTTTGTTAATTGTTAATTGCTCAGGTTTATTGCTAAGGGGCAATAAAATTGTCAACTGTTCAACTTCATACCAACCCCCCTCATAAGTCATTCAAGGCATACCATTCCCTGAACCTAGGTAGATGTTAGTGTCTCTATTTAGGCTCCTACTATCATTGGCTACAGATTAGAGGCGCTACACAAAACTATTTTGTATTTGCCACAAACCAGGCCAGTTCTATACACTCGTTTCAAACTTATATATAAAGGTAGTTTAATTATTTAATTCAATCATTCATTTGTTTTCTTTTTACAACATGTTACACAAATTAATGTAAGTGCTGCATTGGGTGTTCACTCAATATGGTGTAGCTATTTCAATATTTGGGAGCTGAGAACTGAGAACTGAGTATTGGATAGGGAGTACGTTCTACAGGAAGTTGTGCAGTTATGGAAGCCTGCTGTTTGCCTCGTTTGGGGAGGTGAACATAGGACTGGGTTTTTTTTCTTTTCCTTTTCTTTCTCCTGTGGGTTAGTGTTCGAAGAAGGGATTACAAGGGTTGTAAAGGGGGTGCCAATTGCCTTTAAAATAATCACACTGAACACATTTATTTTGGCGGAGATTTGTTGTACGTTTGTTTCCTTTGTTTTTCATGTCCTGCATACGAGTCACACAACATTCAAATGGTCTTTTTCATGTTACATTTACACTTCATTCCATACACATGTACACATACTAGGCCTATTGTTAATACATAATTTTGTCAGCACTAACCCCAATGGCTGATTCCTGCAACATTGGGAACATACCTGTTAGGTTGTTCGCATGAAACGTGAAAGGTGTGAAGGGGTCAGTAAAGCGGACAAGGGTTTTTTTCACATCTGAAGGGACTGCAGACAGATATAGCATTTCTGCAAGAAACACATTTATGTGACTTTGACCAGAACCGACTGCGTAAATCTTGGGTGGACCAGATCTTTCACTCTAAATGTAATACTAAGTGAAGAGATACAGCTATATTAATCCAAAAAAAGTCCCCTTCCTTCCCTCTGACATTATTTCTGACCCACGGAGTCATTATGTTATAGTAACTGGGTCCCTGTCCCAAATGCCAGTTATGCTGGTTAACGTCTACACCTCCTCCTCCTCCTCCTCTTCCCCTTCTTAATAATAATAATAACAACAATAATAATAATAATTATTATTATCATTACATTTATATAGCGCTTTTCCAGACACCCAAAGCACTATTCTTCTTCTTCTATCTGGTCTCTCCATCTTTCCCTTGGTTTTCCTCTTTTTCTTTTGCCAGGTATTTCAAGGTCAAGTCAAGTCAAGTGATGTAAATTGTATACCTTCTTTCCTATGTAGTCTATGCCTCCTCTCTGTATATATCTAAACCATCTCAATCTTGTCTCTCTCAACTTCTCATCCATTCCTCTGATCTTGAAAATAGCTCTCACTTCTTCATTTCTCTTCTAGTCTTTTCTAGTCACTCCCAAGGACCAACACAGCATGTTCATCGCTGCTACCTTTAATGTAGATTCTTGCCTTTGTGTTGTTGTCACTGCTTCCATACTATAGAGTATGGCAGGCCTAACCATTGATTTGTATACTTTGCCCTTTACCCTCAACGGCATTCTTTTATCACAAAATACTCCAGCTACCTTTCTCCATGAATTCCACCCAGATTGTGTCCTTTTCTTTACTTCTTTCTTACCACTGCCTTCTGTCTGTATTGTCGATCCTAAGTACTTGAATCTGTTAACTTCTGGGGCATCTTCTCCTCCTAAGGTCAATTCTGTACTTTCTACTTGCTTATTTATACACAGGTACTCAGTCTTTGTTCTGCTGATTTTTAATCCTCTAATCTCTAGTGCTTCTCTCCAATCTTCAAGAGCTCTCTTCACCCTTTCCTTGTCCTCGTTTGCTAATATGATGTCATCAGCAAACATCATGTCCCATGGTGGGTGTTTCTTAAGATGTTTTGTGAGGTTGTCCTTTAGTATCACAAATAGGAAAGGGCTCAATGTCGATCCTTGATGTAGTCCTACGTTTACCTCAATCTCACATGTTATTCCCACTGCACATTGAACAGTCCTGGCTAAACACAGTCTTACAGTCCCTGTACATGTCCTGAATTATGCTGATGTAATTTTCTGCCACTCTGTTTGCTCTCAGGCAATACTACAACTCCACTCTTGGTATTCTGTCATATGCCTTCTCCAAATCAATAAATACACAGTGCAATTATTTCTGTCCTTCAGTGTATTTTTCAGCTAAGGTCCTGAGTACAATTATCGAATCTGTGGTACTTCTTCCAGATGTGAATCTAAATTGTTCTTACCCTATAGTCACTTCCTTCCTAAGTCTCACTTCGATCACTCTCTTCCATAACTTCATTGTGTGTCCCATTGATTTGATCCCTGTGTAGTTGTGCAAGTTTGAGCATCACCTTTTTCTTGTAAATTGGTACTTATCGCTATGCTCTTTCTCCATTCATCTGGCATTTTCTCAGTCTGTATTATGTTGTTGAAGAGTCTTGACAGGAACTCTATGCTAGTATCGCCTAAGTATTTCCAGACTTCTGCTGGTATATTGTCCAGTCCCAGTGCTTTTTAATTTTTCATTCGTTGCAACGTTTTTATCACCTTATCCCTTGTATTCCTTTTTTTTAATTTTAATTTTATTTTGGTATACCATATTAATCCCCGTGGGGAAATTCCTCTCTACATTTAACCCAGCTTAGCTGTGTAGCTAGGAGCAGTGGGCAGCCGCTGTGCAGCCCTCGGGAACCAGCTCCAGTTCGTCTTGCCATGCCTTGGTCAGGGGCACAGATAGGAGTATTAATCCTAACGTCTTTTTGATGGTGGGGGAAACTGGAGCACCCGGAGAAAACCCACCACAGACATGGGGAAAACATGCAAACTCCACACAGAGAACAACCTGGGATGACCTCCCATGTTGGACAACCCCGGGGTTCGAACCTAGGACCTTCTTGCTATGAGGCGACAGTGCTAATCACTGTGCCACCGTGCCACCAGTCTCTCCCACATCCTCTTTCTTCCTTGGTGGTTCATCTAACATCTATCATACTGTGGCAGCGCAAATTCACGTTTTCAGTGGCCTCACCCAATACCATCCTTGCAGTGCCTTTGTCCACGTCTGCATCGAAGTTTTGTGTTTGTTTGATGGCTGGGAGAGCTGGTGTTGGATCGGCTAGGAAAGCTTGGTCTGCTGCGTCCTCTGGGCCCAGGGACCACGGCCCTGCCCAGAGCTGCATCCAAGGATGTAACACCGAGGGCGGTCTGACAGGACACCGGCTAAGCTAATTGCTAACCCATGCAGACCGGCAGTTCCAATAACACCAAGGTTGGTATAGCGGCGGCCTCGCCTTGCATTGACTGTTGTGTTTTTGGTGTCATCGCGTGGAGTGTGGGGAAGTGTGTCAAGGATGTCTGGCTGAGACAGCTGGTGTTGAAGCTGTTGTTTGCATTGACGTAAAAGAGGGGCAGGCTAAGCACATTGCTAGCCCATACAGACCATCAGTTCTGACATTCATCCTGGCTGGCGTTCATTCCCTTGGACAGTGATTTTTTTTTTTAATCTAGTTTGGATATCTATGTGTAAGTTTGGAGTTTTGTATATATGTGTTAGTTTGGATATGTGTGTTCTTGTAGTTCTTGTAGTTTTTGGATGTGTTTTGGTCTTTGTGTTGCACTGGTGTGGGCTGTTGGGAAATTATATTTCGTATAATTTCAACTATGTAAGTACATGAAATGAAATGACAAAGTGTTCCTGATTCCTGATGTGTCCTTCTCTCTCTGTTATTCTCTTCATTAATTTTGTGACTGAAGTAATCCTTCCATCTCTGTAAAATATCCTCATCTTTTTTTTTTTCGAATTTATTTCTGGTTTTCTCCCAATTTAGTGGCCAATCGCTCACTATTCTAGTTCAAACACCCACCCTCGTACTGTATGGGTTCGCCAACTGCATCTCTCCGGTTGGCAATCTCGAAGGAGATGCCTCGCCACTTCCGTGACAAAGCGAATCCAGGCCAACTCACTGCTTTTTTCGACACACCCAGAGACGCATTCATGTGACAAACACAAGCCGTCTCCACCCCCCTCCCGAAGACAGCGTTGCCAATTATTGCTGCTTCATCGAATCCAGCCATAGTCGGATCTGACAACCCTGGTCCCCAGTGGGCAATTGCATCAACACAAAGCTGATGCTTAGACCACTATACCACCGCGGACCCAGACTGCTACACCACCATGGACCCCTCATCTTTTGACAGTACTCTTTCATCTGCGTCCTTGATCAGATTTACTTGTTCAACATCCTTGCTTGCTCTGTCTCTGTTTGTCTCTTCTCTCTCTCTCTCTCTCTCTCTCTCTCTCTCTCTCTCTCTCTCTCTCTCTCTCTCTCTCTATATATATATATATATGTATATATATATATGCTCCTCTCCTTCCTTTGTATCTAGTCTTTTGTACAGGTCCACATATGTTCTTGCCGTTGCTATCACTACCACTCTCTTAGTTTCTTTCTTAGCTTTCTTGTATTCATTCTTGTTTTGCTCATTCTCGTTTTTGTCCAGCTTCATTTTGCCAATTTTTTCCTTCTTTGTGCAATGCTGCACTACTTCCTCCCACCACCAACTTTCCTGTCCTTGCCGGCTTTCCTTAGTCCTTCTGCTTTTCTCTCCCAACAGCTCTCTTATCTTCACCGAAAAGCTTTCTCTACAAGGTTCCTCTTTCAGCTTCTACCAGTTAATCTTCCATGCTGCTGGTCTTTGCACGTTTCTGTGTTTACTTCTTGTTTTTATTTGGCATATCAGTGGTCTATTTTGTTTTGTTACACACTCGCGTGGTATTACATTGCAATTTACAGCTTCCCTCAAGTGTTGTTTTCTGCATAAAATGTAGTCTGTCTGCATAGTTCTGCCTCCACTCTTGTTGGTTACTGTCTGATTTTCCCTCTTTTTTAAATACACCATATGTACAAAAGTCTAAATTTACAAACATTTGTGAATGAATGGATCATTCTGAAGAGTTCAGTGAATTCAAGCGTGGTACTGTCATAGGATGCCACCTTTGCAATAAGTCAGTTCATGGAATTTCTTCCCTCCTAGATATCCATGGTCAGCTGTAAGTGGTATTATTGAAAAGTGCAAGCATTTAGGAACAACAGCAACTCAGCCACGAAGTGGCAGACCAGGTAAAGTCACACAGCGGGGTCAGCGAATGCTGAGGCGCATAGTGCGTAAAAGTCGCCAACACTCTTTTGAGTCAATAACTGCAGAGTTCCAAACTTCCTCTGGCATTAACATCAGCACAAAAACTGTGTGCCGGGAGCTTCATGGAATGGGTTTCCATGGCCGAGCAGCTGCATGCAAGCCTTACATCACCAAGCACAATGCCAAGCGTTGGATGGAGTGTTGTAAAACATGCTGCCACTGAACTCTGGAGCAGTGGAAACGTGTTCTGTGGAGTGACAAATCACACTTCTCTGTCTGGCAGTCTGATGGACAAGTCTGGGTTTGGCGGATGCCAGGAAAACGTTACTTGCCTGACTGCATTGTGCCAACTGTAAAGTGTGGTAGAGGAGGGTTAATGGTATGGGGTTGTTTTTCAGGGGTTGGGCTAGGCCCCTTTGTTCCAGTGAAGGGAAACTTAATGCTTCACCATACCAAGACATTTTGGACAATTCTATGCTTCCAACTTTGTGGGGACAGTTTGGGGAGGGCCCTTTTCTGTTCCAGCGTGACTGTGCCCCAGTGCACAAAGCAAGGTCCATTAAGACATGATTGGGTGAGTTTGGTGTAGAAGAACTTGTCTGACTCGCACAGAGCCCTGACCTCAACCCCATTGAACACCTTTGGGATGAACTAGAATGGAGATTGTGAGCCAGGTCTTCTCGTCCAACATCAGTGCCTGACCTCACAACTGCGGAAGCAGTTATAACTGCAAAGGGGGGACCAACTCCATATCAATGTCTATGGATTTAGAATGGGATGTCATAAAGCTTCTGTAGGTGTAATGGCCAGGTGTCCCAATACTTTTGTACATATAGTTATGTATTAACTATAGCCATGTCATTCCTTGTAGCAGAATCAACTATTGATTCCCACCTGCACTTCTCATTCCAAACCCGAATTTTCTCATGAAAAGTCACCCCAACCCCCAAGAAACACCCCCAACTGGGATAATGCTGAATTTGTAACCAAACTCTGTTCTCTTTTTCCCAGTCGTAATACTATTTAATCCTAGGTGCAGACTTTAACTGCGTGATTGACCCCAAACTGGACCACTGCAGTCCTAAAAATGCATCCCTCTCTAAAATGTCCAAAGCCATATCATTATATATGACCCAAACGGGATGTGTGGACCCATGGCGACTTCTTTACCATGAGACTAAAGAGTTTTCATTCTTTTCTCATGTGCATCACTTTTATACTAGTATATATTATTTTTTCTTTGACAAGACACTTCTCTCTTTTGTTAAATCAGTAGAATATAAAGCCATTGTGATCTCGGCTCATGCCCCTCTCGTACTAGAATTGTCCTTCTCATCTGCTGCCACCCAACGGCCTCTATGGAGGCTAAATTTCTCTCCATTATCAGACAAATCATTTATTGATTATATATTCTCGTCCATTGATCACTTCTAACAAAACTGATGCTGTTTCTCCTTCAGTGCTTTGGTAAACATTGAAAGCTGTTCTCAGCGGCCGAATTATTTGTTACTCCGCTCATGATGTTAAACAGTGCAGGATCAAAATACATGAACTGACTGAATCCATTTTAGACCTGGATCGAAAAATACTCAGAGACACCTACTCCAGAGTTATATAAAAAGAGATTGGGCCTCCAGACAGAATTCAACTTATTATCTACTGCCAAAGCAGACCAACTGTTGTGCCATACACGCAATACTTTTTATGTATATGGAGACAAGGCAAGTCGGCTCCTTGCTCATTAAATAAATGTAAATCTGCATCACGCACCATTTCCCATATTGTGGAATCCTCAAAATGTATCTTCAATCTCTGCTAGCATTAATAATACATGTTCATCATACTACTTCAGCCTGTATACATCAGAAGCCCCAAGTGACATAACATCCATTAATAATTTTCTTAATAACTTACAAACTCGGCGTTCGGGTAGCATAGTGGTCTATTCTGTTGCCTACCAACACGGGGCTCGCCTGTTCGAATTCCTGTGTTACCTTGCGCTTGGGTAGGCATCCCTACATACACAATTGGCCATGTCTGCGGGTAGGAAGCCGGATGTGGGCATGTGTCCTGGTCGCTGCACTAGCGCCTCCTCTGGTCGGTTCCGGCGGATGTTCGGAGGAAGGGGGAGCTGGGGGGAATAGCATTATCCTCCCACATGCGACATCCCCCTGGTGAAACTCCTCACTCTCAGGTGAAAAGAAGCGACTGGTGACTTTACATGTATTGGAGGAGGCATGTGATCGTCTACAGCCCTCCCTGGATTGGCAGAGGAGGTTGAGCAGCAACCAGGACAGCTCGGAAGAATGGAGCAATTGGCCAAGTACAATTGGGAGAAAAAGGGGGAAAATAAAAAATAAATAAATTTACGAACTCCTACTATTAGTACAGAATTAAATCTGGAGTTAGACAAACCTTTCTTATTGGAAGAAGTGGAAAGCTCGTAAGTCAAAGTAAAAGTATGCAAAATGGCAAATCCCCAGGTCCCAATGGGTACCGTAATGCATTTTTAAAAAGTTTTCATATAAACTAGCCCCTCTTCTTTTGAAAATGTTTGATGATGCCATTTCTATAGGCTCTTTGCCTCCAACATTAACCTAAGTATAAATGTCACTTTTGTTAAAACATGGCAAGAAACCTACAAACTGTGCTCCCTGTCCTATCTCACTTTTGAAAGTGGATGTTAAAATACTAACAAAAATACTAGCTAGCAGTTTGGATAATGATTTGGTGGATGTTATTTCAGAGGAACAGGCAGGTTTTATGAAGGGCAGTCACTCTTTTTCTAATGTATGTCGGCTCCTAAATGTTATTCATTCTGCATCTCCATTGGATGCCGCAAAGGTAGTTATCTCATTAGATGCAGAAAAAAGCATTCGACAGAGTGGAATGGAAATATTTATTTGCTGTCTCGAAAAAAATGGTTTTGGGGAAGAATTCACCTCAGTGGCCCACCTTCTCTATCCCTCTCCACAGGCTTGCGTCTTTACCAATAATCTACACTCACCGGCCACTTTATTAGGCACACCTGTCCAACTGCTCGTTAACGCAAATTTCTAATCAGCCAATCACATGGCAGCAACTCAATGCATTTAGGCATGTAGACATGGTCAAGACGATCTGCTGCAGTTCAAACCGAGCATCAGAATGGGGAAGAAAGGTGATTTAAGTGACTTTGAACGTGGCATGGTTGTTGGTGCCAGATGGGCTGGTCTGAATATTTCAGAAACTGCTGATCTACTGGGATTTTCACGCACGACCATCTCTAGGGTTTACAGAGAATGGTCCGAAAAAGAGAAAATATCCAGTGAGCGGCAGTTCTGTGGGCGAAAATGCCTTGTTGATGCCAGAGGTCAGAGGAGAATGGCCAGACTGGTTCGAGCTGACAGAAAGGCAACAGTAACTCAAATAACCACTCATTACAACCGAGGTATGCAGAAGAGCATCTCTGAACGCACAACACGTCGAACCTTGAGGCAGATGGGCTACAGCAGCAGAAGACCACACCGGGTGCCACTCCTGTCAGCTAAGAACAGGAAACTGAGGCTACAATTCGCACAGGCTCACCAAAATTGGACAATAGAAGATCGGAAAAACGTTGCCTGGTCTGATGAGTCTCGATTTCTGCTGCGACATTCGGATGGTAGGGTCAGAATTTGGCGTCAACAACATGAAAGCATGGATCCATCCTGCCTTGTATCAACGGTTCAGGCTGGTGGTGGTGGTGTAATGGTGTGGGGGATATTTTCTTGGCACACTTTGGGTCCCTTAGTACCAATTGAGCATCGTGTCAACGCCACAGCTTACCTGAGTATTGTTGCTGACCATGTCCATCCCTTTATGCCCACAGTGTTCCCATCTTCTGATGGCTACTTCCAGCAGGATAACGCGCCATGTCATAAAGCTCGAATCATCTCAGACTGGTTTCTTGAACATGACAATGAGTTCACTGTACTCAAATGGCCTCCACAGTCACCAGATCTCAATCCAATAGAGCACCTTTGGGATGTGGTGGACCGGGAGATTCGCATCATGGATGTGCAGCCGACAAATCTGCAGCAACTGCATGATGCTATCATGTCAATATGGACCAAACTCTCTGAGGAATGTTTCCAGTACCTTGTTGAATCTATGGCACGAAGGATTAAGGCAGTTCTGAAGGCAAAAGGGGGTCCAACCCGGTACTAGCAAGGTGTACCTAATAAAGTGGCCAGTGAGTGTATGTTCTCCATACTTCCCCCTCTCTAGAGAAACTTGTTAGAGCTGCCCCCATTGCTTTTTTTATTCACTATAGCCATTGAATCTCACTCCATAGCGCTAAAAGCATCCCCATAAGGACATTCATCATTTGGGTACTGACCATCATTTGTCCTTATATGCAGATGACCTATTATTATATGTCACTGACCCTGTTGCCTGTGTAAAAGAAATATTAGATGTATAGAAAACCTTTGGTGTTTTCTCTGGTTATAAATTAAATTTCACAAAGAGCAAGTGTTTTCCGGTTAACAACTCAGCATTAATGATCAACCAAGGTGAACTTCCTTTTCATTTTTCTAAAACTAATTTTAAATACCTGGGTATAAAAATCTCTTGTTCCATTAAATCTCAGTTTAAATAGGTTTTATTATTTTTTTTAATATTTGTTATTTTATTTATTAATGTTTTATTATTGGGCAGCAATCATCAAAAAATATCATTTTTTGGCTACATCATCCAGACATGGACTGTTGCCATATGGAGGCTGACCCCTGTTCGTCTTCCCTTCGACCTCTTGTTTACACCCTCTTACCATCATCCCCCTCCCGACATACCTCTAGCCCCATTGTCACATCCACACTTACAATTTGAACACAATTCTCCCTGCTGGGCTCTATTTGTAATAATCATTTATTCCTCCCTGCCATGCTGGATATTTTTGGGCAGTGGAACAGAAGGGGACTAAAATATTTTAGTGATCTTTATACTGATGGTACCTTTGCTACCTTTGAGATCATATCTGCTAAGTTTAACCTGCCCGGCTGAAACCTTTTTCAATATTTTCAAATACGCCAATTCTTAAAAACCCATAACGCACAATTTCCAATATTACCACCCAAATCTGGCATGGACACACCCCTTGAAACTCCTCTCATGCCTAGAATACTTATCTCATGGATCTATAACCAGATTATCTTTCAAAGACCATACTCTTAGCAATATTGAGTGCATCTTGGAGAAAGAGTTGGGTACAGAGCATGATGATGTCTGGTGGGAGAGGGCTATTGCACGTGTCAACTCCTCTTCCTCCTGTGCCCGTCTGAGTCTAATCCAGTTTAAAGTTCTATGTTGAATTCATCGCTCTAAATTTAAACTTTAAAGTTTTTACCCTGAAGTAGATGACAAATGTGATTGCTGTGCACAATCTCCAGCTGACTTAACAAACATGTTCTTGTCATGCCCTAAACTGATAAGTTTTGGTCCTCCTTTTTTAAAATAATTTCTGAAGTCACTGGAGTGGAGGTTCTACCGGGTGTAGAACCTCCACTCCAAATCTCTTTCTTGCGCTTTTACTTTAGCACTGGTTTTGCTCTTAGATGCTTGCTTCGAGAGGAGATGCACTTATGACCTGTGATGACTAGTAGTTCTCCTGATTTCCTATGTTAAATGCACTTATTGTAAGTCTCTTTGGATAAAAGTGTCGGCTAAATGACTGTAATGTAATGTAACGTGTAGGGTTTGCTATTTTTGGAGTGCCAGACTTAGTTGAAAACTTCACATTGATGCAGCTAAACATAATTGCTTTCAGTTGTCTTCTTGCTTGCAGAAGGATACTACTTTTTTGGAAGTCCCCTGCACCTCCTTTGTCATCATCCCTGATAGAGGACATGATGACGTTCCTTAAACTAGAAAACATAAAATTTGCCATTTGTGGACCATCATCTTATTTTGACCAACTGACAGTGCTTTACTATGATTAAGACCACTTGTATTATTTGTATTATATGTTTTAATTTTAACTGGATGCTGTGTATCAGTGTAGACTACTATATTTATGGCATATGGGATGTATTTTTCTTCAATCACTAAAATGTATGATATCATAAAGCATAACTTATATACTAATAGCTCATTTGTACCTGGTGCTCTGTACGTTATGTTCCTGAACTTGGTACTTATGAGATGATTGAATGCATCTTGTTGATGTAAAGCTCTCTAACCTATTTTATTTGTATTTTGTAGTTTTTGATTTATCTTATAATTGTTATTACTGTAATTAATGTTTATTTTTATTTTTCACATTTTTTTTGCATCGGCAATGGGTGAGGGTTAGGTGGGAGGGGGCTGGGGGGATTACCAAAATATGGAGGGACAATCATTTCCATTTACATTGTATTTGCATGTTGTTTTGTACAGCCAATGTTCCTTCCAATAAAATATTATTTAAAAAAAAATCTCTATCCTGCTGTATGTTTTGCTCAGCTGAGATTTTAAATAAAAATAATTTTAAAGCATCAAATTGTAGTATTTCAAAGAGGCTGTCTTGAAACAGCATAAAAAAGAGTAAAGTTTTGGCCACCCAACACTCATTTTCATAAACTCAGTGTACCACTTCATAGTCAAAGTGTATACTGACTACACAGATAAGCAGAATAGAAATGTTTTCAGTGGTGTTCCTTAAAGTTTATTGTCCCTCCATAACGTCATACAACAACATCAGCTGCATTTACATCATTACACCCTCTCATTATAACGCCATTATACCATATTGGCTTCAGAGTAGCACAATTGTTCTCACCTGTTGCCAGGTACGAGTTGGCACACTGAAGCACACACCCAAATACATTCAGATACTGTCACCAACTCTCCCTATCACACTGCCTTTCTTCAACTCTTTCTTTTCTCCCTTGATATGTCTTTTGTTTGATACCTGATATGAACCCCTTAAGCTCCTGTTTGGCACAGTCTAAGACCCACCCACCAGTACGGCCCTTTATTATATTGCAACGACCTCTTCCTCATTGTTTGTCCCCTGCCCTATTTGTAAATCCCCTTTCATTGCCTTGCTGTGCATCAGGCTTAAATTATTTTAGCTTCAGTCTTTCTCCTTCAGATCTCCTGCCTCTGCCCCTGGTTTAGCCCTTGCCCAAGGTCCCTGCTCTTCACAGCTATCTAATACTTACCATACACAACAAAGACCCCCCTCCCCCTCCCAAAAAAGAAAAAAAAATGCTAGCCTTCTATCCACTTCACCATCACAAGATAAAAGATGGAGGTCCCTATCAGGCCGCCAACTTCATTGACCAAGCTACAGCCCCAACATCAAGGCCAAGCTTATTCCCAGCCACAACACAACCACTAAGTCCTAGTTCACAAGCAGGTTTTCAGGCTTGGCCTGCGAGTGTGTGTCACTCCCCTCCCCTAAGCACAGGTGGACGTGTAGGGAACCCTGCCAAATACTTTTGGTTTAGAGGGAGGGAGGGGTGTTGGCTGAGTCTGGTGGGTGTAGCAGTTTTTGTTTTGTTGTGTTTCTTAGATAACCATTTGGTGGTAAGGTACCTTTTCACTCCCTTAAAGCACTGACACACCTTCAGAGCAAATTTGAGCTTCTCTCGTCTCTCCCTCACTCTTTTTCACTTTCACAAGCCTGCCCCTGAAGACAGTGCTGAGTTTCCTGACAGGGACTGAGGGTGTGAGAGAGGAACTGAAGTCAAAACTTCTCTTCTTAAAGGTCAGTAACATCTCACTCGTATCTCGCAGAGTTCCCACTCGCTCTCACGCTGCTTCATTTAGGTTCAAAAAGTCTTTATCAGAGCGTCACGATTTACCACCCAATGGAATTTAAAGATTTGACACTGAAGTGCTCTCTGCACCCCTCACCACACAAAAATCATCAGTTAAGATGCTTACCTTTTGCTTAGTCTTGTTACCTCTTCATCTGTTTTCAACTGATTCTTCATCTGTTATCTTATATTGAATCCTTGAGACAAATTCATGTCCATTCTCAATTGAGACAACACAAAAGGTGTTCCAAATAGTGTTGTCCTCTTTCTTCTGTGTGTCCTACAACAGATGTGTATGTGAAATGTAAGTCACCTCTTCATTTAACTGCTACACACTGAGTGGCAGCAGGGCAGTACTTGAACAGACTGTATGCAGCACCGCTAACTTTTTGTTTTGGTTTTTGAAGCAGCTACTTGCACAGTCACACTTCTGGCAAAATATCTGACATGTGATTACATTTGTGCTAACACATTGGGTTTGCGTGACATATTTCATCGTCATCCTCACAACTCTACTGCAATCACAGAGCTGCTTCGGTGGTTACAAGGTTGGCTATAAATCAGTCATAGAAAGTGTCACATCTTTATCTTGGCATAACTGTGTTCTCAATGTTGGGAGAACACCTGTACTAGGAACTCAGTGGTGAAACATTTCTTTTTAGATTAACTTCATTATATTATAAATGGACACTTACTGACTGATTAATTCATAGTACGAAACAAAACATTTCCGTTCGTTTCACAGAGAGGCGGCGGTTCTCCCTAACTGACACTTGGAAGTCTGGCTCGTTGTGGAGGCCTTCAGTGTGGGAGCAGCTGAGTGACTTGTTCAGTCATTCACCTCTTCCTGTCTATGGCCTGTCAAATCTCATGTGAAACCCTTAACCTTTCAGCCGCGCTTCATTAACTTCAAAGGATAATATGATAACCAAGTTGATTTCATGTGAGAAACAGAAATAAAATCAACTGTATCCAAGCAGGTCATAGTCATACATGTAGTCTTTATCTAAGTCATGTCACTTTTATGTCAAGCCTACAGTCCTACATTTCTACTTTGTACAAGTATCACTGACACATTTGCAGGAAAATTTGAATTCATCAGTTCTCCAATTGTCACTTCCATGCAAATATGCAAACTTTCAGTGTCACTCTTTTCTCAAAATGTGGCTCTGTACATATGTGTTAAGATGTACTAAGCCATTTACCCCCCGATAAAGCACTGTTATCTGTAAATGTACCGATGGCATTTATGTGGTCACTGGAGTATTTCCATGATTTCACTGACGATGACAGTGATAACAGTTTTTAAATTCAACATACGTTTTTGTTTTATTTTTCAATGACCATGAACCTAAATTTCTTAAATGTCAGGGGTTCAAGTCTGAGGCGTGTAGTAGCTAACAGTGAAAAGGATTATGCATAACTGACAGGAAGGCAACCTTCTCTGCAGGCATGCCAAAACTGATCATTCATTAGTTCATTAGTAAGTTATAAAGCAAAGGTTCGATTTTTACCTGAACAAAGTCTGCATACATTCTTTTATTTCTCAAGGGGGTTACACGGGGATAGAATCCACAATACTCTACCACACCCACCCAAGGTCTATTCAACCCACACCCTTGGATACATCGCTCTCTCTATCTCTCGCTCTCTCGCTCTCTCGCTTTCTCTCTCTCTCTCTCTCTCTCTCTCTCTCTCTCTCTCTCTCATCTCTTCTCTCTCTCTCTCTCTCTCTCTCTCTCTCTCACACAATGCACACTCTCCACCTCTCTCATACACTCATTCTCTCTCTCTCATACACTCTCTCTCGCTCTCTCTCATACTCTCTCTCTCTCTCTCTCTCTCTCTCTCTCTCCTCTCTCTCTCTCTCTCTCTCTCTCTCTCTCTCTCTCTCTCTCTCTCTCTCTTCTCTCTCTCTCTCTCTCTCTCTCTCTCTCTCTCACTCTCTCTCTCTCTCTCTCTCTCTCTCTCTCGCTCTCACGAATTGAACCTGATCCTAGCTTGCCTTTTGTTGTAGCACCTACCAGGACACATTTACAAACTGCTTGTTTAATGTCCTTATGTCTGCCAATATTAATGACATTGAAGAGCGGATTTGAATGAGCCAGCGTATGAGTAAGCAAGCGAACAAGCATGTGTGATTAAAAGAAAGGTGAAAACCTTCAGGTTGGCTTCGGTTGAAAGTACTTCTCAATCTCGGATGGATGTGTCAAGTGGAACAGTGATCACATTATCTAAGTGCAATAACAGGATAATGATGAAATTTGGTGTATAATGTGGACACAGTTAACCGACAGAGGGAACGAGTGCACACACTCTTCCCACCGGATAGCATGTGATCGTGCCTATGTACCTGCAGTTTACACAAAAATTAAAGATTTCATTTTCATCCTTTTAATGTGATCTTACTGCACCTATCTTAACAGGTTAAAATCAGAGTCTGAGTAGTTTCCTCCCGTTTAGAAGGAAATGACAAGATCCTTGCCACAAAGAGTCGAAGTCAAATCAAATATAAAATCTGCCTGTGCAGTGTGTAATAATACCCTTAAGGGCCTCAAGATACTTACATGAAGGCACATGCATTTGCATGTGTTTCTGTATGTACAAGGCTTACCAGCTCTGTCTGTGTATATTTATGTTTGTACGTATGTGTGTGTGTGTGTGTGTGTGTGCACTATGTGTGTGCACATATGTGTGTGCAACGCATGTGTTTGTCTGTGTGTCTTTGTGTCCGCCCTCCTCCGTAGAGTTGAGGTCCAGGTTTTGTTGCGTGGTGTTGGGCAGGGTGAGTAAGCCGCCCTCACAGATGAGTAGAGGATGGGAGGAGGCTTGAAGAGGCTGCTCGGGTGGAGGCCCAAGCCTTGCCAAAAAAGCTCCTTCTGTGGGATTTGTGTACTTTTGCGGTCCTCACGAAACAGCGTGCCGGGCTCACACCACGAAGCAGCCAGGAAGACAAGCATTCACACACCCAGAGGTCGGGCCCGAGCTCACCCTCACCGCTTTTCCAGCACTCTCCTTTCATTCCTCCCCACAGTCACTGTAGTTTCTTCTTCCTCCATCTTAGTCTCTCTCTCTCTCTCTCTCTCTCTCTCTCTCTCTCTCTCTCTCTCTCTCTCTCTCTCTCTCTCTCTCTCTCTCTCTCTCTCCCTCTCTCACTCTCTCTCTCTGTCTTTCTCTCTTTCTTTCTCTCTCTCTCTGTCTTTCTTTCTCTCTCACTCTGTCTTCTCTTTCTCACTTCTGTCTTTCTCTCCGTCTCTCTTGTGCTCTCTCTGTCTTTCTCTCCCTCTCTCTCTTTCTCTGTCTGTCTGTCATTCTGTCTGTCTGTCTGTGTCTGCCTGTCTTTCTCTCTCTGTCTGTCTGTCTGTCTGTCTGTCTGTCTGTCTGTCTGTCTGTCTGTCTGTCTGTCTGTCTGTCTGTCTGTCTTTCTCTTTCTCTCTCTCGGTCCGCCCGTCCGTCCGTCCGTCCGTCCGTCCGTCTGTCTGTCTGTCTGTCTGTCTGTCTCTGTCTGTCTGTCTTTCTCTCTCTCTCCGTCCGTCCGTCCGTCCGTCTGTCTGTCTTTCTGTCTGTCTGTCTCTCTCTTGCGCTCTCTCCCTCTCTCTCGCGCTCTCTCTCTCTCACTCACTCTGTCTTTCTCTCTGTCTCTCTTGTGCTCTCTCTGTCTTTCTCTCACTCTGTCTTCTCTGTCTGTCTGTCTGTATGTCTGTCTGTCTGTCTTTCTCTCTGTCTGTCTGTCTGTCTGTCTGACTGTCTGTCTGTCTGTCCGTCCGTCCGTCTCTCTCTCTCTCTCTCTCTCTCTCTCTCTCTCTCTCTCTCTCTCTCTCTCTCTCTCTCTCTCTCATCTCTCTCTCTCTCTCTCTCTTTCTTTCTCTCTCTCTCTGTCTCTCTCCAAGCGCCATTTCTCCCTGAAGTAATGCCTCTTAATCTAAGCTCTGAATAGGTTGACAAACTGAAATGTCTAGGCTTTAGTCACCTTTAGATAAGTCACCGGGGATCATCACTGGCCACAGATCCTGTACTCTGGCCCCACCTTCACGGTAAAGACAAGGTATTGGCAGATTCCAGACACTGATTTGTAGTACTAAAATCCATTTGATTTACATGGCAATCTCTTCATACAACCTAAAATTGTAAAAAAAAAAAAATGTAAAAGAAAATAGCAGTTACACAAACACACTATTTTCACATTTCTATTCCATATAATCCTCCAGTACTTAAGTTGCTGCTACTTTCACTGACTCGCAATGAGATTGTGTCATCCAGTTGTGTTTCCCCCCCAACATGGTAAAAACAAGACAACAACCATAGTTTGCAATTAATGTGCAATTAATGTGCAAATCTCGTGTGCAGTTAAAACCCGGATTTGTCAACAGTAGCCAGTGTCAACTGATAGTCATTCAAATTCTTTTATATACAGTTTGGAGGTGGTATATGGTCAAGATCATGAACAACAGCCTCCAGGTAACCACGGGCAACCTAGCTAGCCTTGCCTGAGCGATGTGCATGGAGACGTGATTCTCGGCCAAGCAATAAGGCACAAATTAACACCTAGGAAATTGGAAAAATTAAAACTCATCTATAATTCACAGCTAAACATAAACCAGACCCGCAGAGGCATTGCCCTGTACATACAGCACCGCGTGTCATTCAGCAGCGCGGATTTAGATGAAGACAGGAGGGGAAAAAAAAAGAAGAAGACATTGATTTCATAATGTCTAAGAGAAAGATCTGGGTTGAATAAGTGGGTCCACCCACCTGCGTGTGAGAGGCATCGAGAGAGAAAGCAGGGCCGGATGGCAGGTTTAAAGACATGAGTGTGTGGGTTAGGCTCGCTGGCCTGCTTGTGCTATCTAGTCATTGGGAGAGAAAGAAAAGCAGCATGCCATGAACCACCCACCCGCCCCCTACAAACGGCAGTTAGACCATTAACAATACAATGTGATGGAGGCTACAACCTGATAGCTGCAGACTACACATGGGGGAATGGAGAAAACGCTCCGCATGAAAAGGTCTTTAGTAAATGAGATGATCACGACAATTTGGTTGTGCTTGGTCAAAAACAGATTTGCCAGTATGTAGGCTGTTGTGACTTAACTAACACACTCTGTGTGCGCGCGCGTGTGTGTGTGTGTGTGTGTGTGTGTGTGTGTGTGTGTGTGTGTGTGTGTGTGTGTGTGTGTGTGTGTGTGTGTGTGTGTGTGTGTGTGTGTGTGTGTGTGTGTGTGCCCGGCCGCCCGTCCATCTGTCCATCCGTTCATCCATCCGTGTTTCTGAATATGTTACACTGGTTGACTTTAGTTCAGTTGGCTTAGATACGGTGTTGTTGAGTTAAGTTAGGAACGTTTGTTATAACTATGGATGGCCGAGCTACAAACATGTTATGGATTCATTACGCAGGTTAGAAACAGCAACATTCTGGAAGCTTGGACTTTTTTTTTTTTTCATTTCAGCGATGCCTGTACCATTCGATAACAATGACCTGGACTCTTGGGCATGTTATCCACTATATCAACAGCAGTGATTGTTATAGGTGTATTCATTTCATATCACTCTTTTCTATATATTTATCAGCTGATTTCGATTAGAGTAAATTTACTTGTTTCCTGGAGGGTGGATTTTGAGATTGGGGGGAGTGCTAGGCCAAAAATTGCTGAAATACACATCTAAAGTGTGTGTGTGTGTGTGTGTGTGTGTGTGTGTGTGTGTGTGTGTGTGTGTGTGTGTGTGTGTGTGTGTGTGTGTGTGTATTTGATGGTGGAACATCCTGCTGACCTGCACATGTGTATCGTTATCTGTATATGTCGCTGTGTGATTTTGGGGGTATGCACAAATGGGCCAAAACATTATGACCACCTGCCTAATATGCTATTTGTCCTCTGTGTGCCACCAAAATAACACCGACCTGTTGAGGCATGGACTGTACAAGACCCCTGGAGGTGTCCTCTGGTATTTGGCACTGAAACATTAGCAGCGGATCCTTCAACTCCTGTAAGTTGCGAGGTGGAGCCGCCATGGATTGGACTTGTCGGTCCAGCACATCCCACAGATGTTCAATCAGATTGAGATCTGGAGAATTTGGAGGCCAGAGCAACACCATGAACACTTCATCATGATCCTCAGTCCATTCATGAACAATGTGTACAGTGTGGCAGGGTGCATTATCCTGCTGAAAGAGGCCACTGTCATCAGGGAATACCATTGCCATTAAGGGGTGTACCTGGTCTGCAACGATGTTTAGGTAGGTGGCACGAGTCAAATTGACGTCCACATGAATGGTCGGACCCAGGGTTTCCCATCAGAACATTACCCAGAGCATCACACTCCCCCCAATGGCTTGATGGCTTCCAATAGTGTATCCTGGTGCCATCCCTTCCCCAGGTAAACGGCACACACATACACGGCTATCCACGTGACCTAAAAGGAAATGGGACTCATCTGACCAGGTGACCTTGTCCACAGCTCCAAGGTCCAGTTCTGATGTTCACATATCCATTGTAGGCACTTTTGACGGTGGACAGGGGTCATATTGGGCACTCTGACCGGTCTGCAGCTATGCAGCCCCATAAGCAGCAAGCTGCAATGCACTGTGTTGTGATCCATTCCTTCCGTAACCCTCATTAAAATGTTCTGTGCCATACGGGACAGCCTTTTTTGCCCTTGCACATTGATGAGCCTTGGGCACCCAACACCCTGTCGCCGGTTTGTACTTTGTCCATCCTTGGACCACTGTTGGTATGTCTTTATGCATGCTCGGGTAGATGAAGCTCGTTAGCCTTGTCAGGCAGTTCATCTAGGAGAAGGAAATCTCTGACTTAAAACCTCCAATGCCTTGTGGGTATACTCATATACGGGAAAGGCTTCGGGAAGAAACCCTGAGGAAAAATCTGCATCCGTCTCCATTGCCCGTCGTCTCGCTAGTCTTGCCACTGGTAGTAGGTGGTCTCGGACAAGAGAGTGGGGTTGATGATGTGCAGCTCTTCCTCACTTTAATCATCGTGCAAGTCATCTGTCATCCATCACAGGATGACTAGATGGTCCTCGTCACTGCGACGGACGAATAACAATGCATGCTCAATAATCCAGGCGAGAAAATCAAAGAAAGTTGAATCAGTTCATCTAGATACGTTTATTGACAGAAACGTTTCACCATCCATCTAAGGGACCTCTTCAGTCTAAATTGACTGCAGGTATCCCCACCCTTACAAACCATCTAGTTGCATAATGACCAAAACCAATGATTGGTTTCATTTGCAAATAGGCGTGACCATCAACTAGAGTTACAATGGTCATGTTTACTATTTACAGAGGATTTGGGAATGTTTGCAATCCCAGCATTGTAACCCCCCCCCCCCCCCCCGGTTCAGGGGTTGTCGTTGCCTCTTAACATAGAAGGACTCTTTAACACCCCGTTCAAACCATTGTTCCTCCCTATCAAGGATGTGCACACCCTCATCCTTGAAAGAGTGTAGATGGGTGTAGACTGCAGAGTCCTGGCCTGACAAGTTAGCTCTCCTGTGTTGTGCCATCCTTTTCACCAGAGTCTGTTTGGTTTCTCCGGTGTTTAAGTCACGGCAATCTTCCTGGCACTTAACATACACTATATTGCTCTGTTTGTGCCAGGGGACCCGATCCTTGGGGTGGACCAGTTTCTGGCACAGCCTGTTTTGGGGTTTGAAAGCAACTGAGATGCGGTGTTTGGAAAATACGCATCTGTATTTTTCCGACACTCCCGCCACATACGGAATCGCCACTGGTTTACGCTTAGGCAGCTGTTGTCTTTCTCCTCTCTTTGATTGGCTGGTGCACTGTTTAGGAACCAAAGAGGCCATCTGTGTGAAGAGGGAACGACTATCCCTGAACCGAGGGGGGGCGGTAAGAGTACATTTGTACATTTGTCACCATCTTACAATGCTGTGATTGCAGCCATTCCCGCAATCCTCTGTGAATAGTACACATGGCCATTGAAACTCGGCCACCCCTATTTGCATATGAAATCGATCGTTGGTTTCGGTCGTTATGCAACTGTGTCGTTTATAAGGGTGGGGATACCTGCAGTCAGTTGAGACTGAGGAGGCCACTTGGATGAGTGATGGAATGTTTCTGTTAATACACATTGTATCCGGGTGAACTGACTCAACCTTCTTTTGACTACCGTCGCTAGGTACTCACCACTGCTGAATGGGAGCGCCCCACAATCCTTGCTGCTTCAGAGATGCTCTGACCCAGTCTTCTGGCCTGACAAATTTGGCCCTTATCAAAGTCGCTCAGGTCTTTACTCCTGCCCATTTCTCCTGCTTCCAACACGGTGACTATGAGAAGAGATTGTTCGCTTACCATCTAATCTGCCCAGGCCTTGACATGTGCCCTTGTTTGGAGATGATCGTTATTTGGTTCACCTGTGAGTGGTCATAATGTTTTGGCTCATCAGTGTGTGTGTGTGTGTGTGTGTGTGTGTGTGTGTGTGTGTGTGTGTGCGCGCGTGCATCCATGTGTGAGTGTTTGTATATGTGTGTGTGTGGTGTGACAGGCATCTGTCTCCCCTGCCCTGCAGCCTGACTGGTTTTAATTAGGAGGTGCCAGAGTGCCTGAGGGCTCTCCTGCTGACACACGCACACACACACACACACACACACACACACATACACACACACACACACACACGCACCCACACAAACATACATACACACACA